>NW_026273345.1:75000-323306 GCF_020536995.1 Dreissena polymorpha | reverse complement strand
GGAGAGAGACAGAGAGAGGACAGAGAGAGAGAGAGACAGAGAGAGAGACAGACAGAGAGACAGAGAGAGACAGAGAGACAGAGACAGAGTGAGAGACAGAGAGAGAGAGATAGAGTGCGCTATTAAAAAATACTTTCATTAAATATGCATTATTCTGGAAATGAATTTCGAATCAATAACACACAATACGTAACACATTCCATTAGGAAATCAACGTAATATATTAACCCATACGTATTATAAACCCTTACATATTAATGTAAAAATCATTGGAGATTTGTACTATTTACCACCGTAAACTTGATGGGAATACACTTTTTTAAGTGTGACAGTGTACATATTATAAATGGAATATTAAACAAATGCGTTGTTCTGATGGGGTATCTCGCACTCGTTCGATACGGCGCGGACTCTTTGAAAACCTCACGCAATTAAATCCTATAATAGAACCGATCAAACTTATTGGAGCATATTGAAAAGCATTATATTGACATTTTTTACCCCTTTTTTCGCATTACAAATTACAAGGTCCACCTAAAATATTTCACTAGCTTTTTTTCAAATGGTTTAAATCATAAAACAAAGTATTTGTACCTCACAAAACGGTAAGTTGATGTGAAATTTAATTCAGTTTGCAACAAAAAAAGAAACAAATAGTATGATATACACGAATACTTTTAATAAATATGTCCTATTGTTTTATCATGTTTAGAATGTAACGTGTTTACGTGTTACGTTGTAAATTTAACGGACAAACACCAAAACCAATCCAACGTTTTATGCATAAATGACCTTTGCTCCCATCAACATAGTTGTTTTATAACATGCCGTTATATTCATACAAATATCTCATCTGTATAGACCATTATTACATTGCAGTGCTTTTCACATAACCAGCAAACAGGTATACATTATATGTAGCTGCATCGTCGGATACCCACGTTCGACCCATTCCGTTCCTCACCATTTATCGACCGTGGTACATTACGAACTCTTTTCACCGTTTAAGGGTGTGTCAAACCCAGTAATTTCATTGGATCCCTCACGATTTCATGAGGATATTTTTACCAATAATACAACTCGTTCTATAGAGACTTCGGGTTTGTTGTCAAAATAGCGTCGTCCGTAGAAATGGAATTTCTTCGTGCATGCGAATACTTTGAAATTGACAATTAAGAAGACTTTTGTTCCCTTTTATAATTCTACAAAAAAAACACACATTTATTTTCTATGGCGGCCGCCATTATACAACTTGACACTTCCAAAGCTAAGAGTATTATTTTTGTAAACTGCGATTTCATTGGTCTTCTTAAAGGTTACAGTTAAGATTAAAACGGCGTGTATTGCTTATTTTGTCCCACGGCTAATGCTGGAGAGTAACGGAATGAATAAGACGTGTGTATCCGACGATGATGTAGCTGGGGTTCGCTTGAGATTACTTGATGTTCTGTTTATCCACCCGGGAAATCTTTTGAAATGTGTTCAATGTGATATTTTAATATTTAATCGCATGGCTATATTTCTTTCCACGTTAACATTGGTTTAAATATACCATTGAGTGTTGTGTAAAAAGGAGACACAATGAGTGGTTATTTAACCGGTAACACTTCAACCATTATGTCATGAGTACACTCATGGATTATATGTCAGGTAATAGCGAAGTACAAGAACCGAGGATTTTAACGGTCACAAACAATTGTTTATTTAAAAATTCCATTTCTAATCGACATCTCGGAATTCAATTGTTATTTTTTTTAAATGTCTTTATTAAGCAATAAAACTGTGGCAAACACTTAAACAAATGTAGTTCACAATATATTGTTTTTCCAGTATTCTATATAATAATCCGCTCATCTGCGACTGCCAGCTGCAATGGCTCAGTCGGTTTAAGGACAGTTGGTTCATGTATAGAGACCCCGACCCCGTGTGTAGTGAGCCCGAACACCTGAAGGGACGTAACATATGGAACGTCACCCAAGCGGATCTCAGCTGCGACACGCATGCAAATGGTATGTGCATCGTTGTAACATTAAAATAATAAACCGTGCCTTTTGTATTAGCTCACCTTAGCACAACGTGCTCCTGTTGAGCTTTTGTGATCACTTTTTGTATGTCATGGGTCGTCCGTCGTCATTCGTCCGTCGTGCGTCGTCAATATTCACCTATGTAACAATCTAGAGGCAACATTTATTGCCAAATCTTTATGACACTTGGTCAGCACATTGTATCATAATGAAAAATCAGCTGAGTTTCAAAAGTGTCGCGGTCCGTTTAAAACATGATCGCCAGGCAGAGAGGCAGTTGTCTTAAAGTAGCTATAGTAAAACCTTGGAGATACTCTAGACTTGTTTTGTTTTTGGTTTAATCTTCATGAAATTTGTTCTGAATAAATGTTCTTATGATATCCCTGCTGAGTAAGTCAATGGTCCCAGGCCTTAAAAAAAACATAGCCTCAAGAGGGAATGTTAGTTTTCCTTGTATGGCTAATGCAAAACATTGTTTATACTATAGAGTTAGAAAATGGTCTTCGTCTGTTGAAAAACACGGGCCAGGGGGCGGGGCCGTGTTCCTTAAATGACTATATTTAATCATCATTTCCTTGATCGGGCTTTTTTGTGGGCTGCCATTAGTAGCACATCCATGGAAAGGACGTCCACTCGTTCACACTTACCATCTAACTGTTCTTCTTGCAGCTTCGACGGCGACCTCTCACAAGGATTATCTGAGCAAAGTCTTGCATAGGAGTCGTGCCTGGTGACGTGTTAAAAAAAAGCTAGCTTGCGTCGTTTGACGGTCACTTGGAGTTTTTTTTTCGGGCCAACAAGTTATGTAGTCATCTTCCGGTTGTACTCTTAAATCTTGTGTTCCAGGTAAGAGATGTCGAGCATTCTTCGTAGATACTTGTTCCCAAAGGCATGTATCCTGCCTTCTGTATCCGCATGAAGTTTCAAGGTCTCGCAGCCGTGCAGTATAATGGAGACTACGTGGGACTTGAAACACTTTTACTTGCTAAACAAGCTGATGGAGCTGCTTGTCCATTATCTGCTAAGTCTGGCCAACGATGTAGTTGTCATGGTGATTCATATTCAGACCTCATCGATGATTGTTTCATCCTTGGGCATGGCTTTTCCGAAATATTTTAACGTGTTTTGTCTTAACGTTCATGGTAATGTCTGCGCTGATTTTGTTCATGCTATTCACCATGAGTTTTGACTTTTCTGAGCTGACCTCCATCCCGTATGCCCACACTATTTCGTAGAGCTTGTTAGAGAGATACTTTAATTACTGGAACTAACCATGGTCAATCGCATAAGCGAATCTCAGTTGAAGGTGGGTCTGCCGCCGACGGAGATTGAGCTTTGGTGTTTTGTGGAATCTCCTACATTGTCTTCTAACAAACTGTTAAACAGGACGGAGGAGAGAGGAAACCCTGACGGACGCCCACTGATAACATAAAAAGTATTACATTTGTCCATTTAGAACAACTGCGGTGCTGGCGTTTCCATTGAGTTATTGGATGCCTTGCAACAGCACTTCGTCAATGTTGAACCCTATTAGAACGCGACATAGGTCATCATGCCGCGTGTGATCGAAAGCATTTTGTGCAGTAGTTTAAGCTGTGAAAGAGATCATGTTAGTGTTTCAGGTGTCGCGATGATAATTCTGCAGCTGAAGTTCTGTTTCACTGTGATTAGCCCAGCTCTGAATTCAGTCTGCTCTTCTGCCAGCCCTTCTTCAACCTTACCTTTCAATCGGTTGAGGAGAAATGTGGTTTGTGTCTACATCATCAATCATTGCCTTATCACTACAACGTCAACTTCCTCATTGGTAATGTTAAATTCAGTTTGATTGATAATGACAAGTGTATATGATTCAGTATCAATATCTCCTGTAACGACTAACTTGTGTGTTTGAGAGCACAATATGTGAAGTTTTTTATTCGTGCATTCATGTTTTCAAATCAGTGAGATCATATGGTGTTTGTTCTTAGTGACCCCTAGTATAATATTATCTGGTGGTAATGACACGCCACTTTTAAGTTTTTACAACCTTGATACATTGGATTGTCTACGTGACCTCGCCATACTTTTGTTGCTGAACACCATGTATCAGTCAAACACAATTTGAAAAAAAACTAACATTTCCTAAGTTTTTGTCTTATTTCAGACTTAAAGTTGTCAACGAAGTTATGTATATTTCCGTCTATTGACCAGTGAAAAACATACAGTACAGCAGATCAATCTATTACATAACATGAAATATAATGACCAACACTTCTACTTTTAATTGTTTTTAGCAACAGTTTTGAAGTTTTTGTATCTGCGTGTTTCTGTTTCAGAAAGAGTAGCAGTAGGTACTAAAGTCAAATCATGTCTAAAACAAAGTTAATGTCACATTCCTGGGAACTATTTTGTAAGCCAATCAATCTTGAATTCATAAGATACACGTCTTACACTTTGGTGTCTGAAACACTAAGGTGCTTTCTGGACACAAATTGGATTTCAACTTTATTAGATATTGTTAGAACCCGGTACGCGCGTTAAGACAATTTTTTAAATAAACGGGTTTAACCAAAACCAAAGCGAAGAAATGTCAAATGTATTGTTTATTTTCCAACAACAAATGTTACTTTAAGATAATTCATATAACTGATTCTTGCCTGTATATGTAATTATATTGACTGGTCATTAAGTATTAAAAAAGTCAGCAATAACTATAATGTTGCCAGGCTAGACTGGGCAACAATTAAGGTGTGCAATAGTGAGCCATGCAACACAAAACCGTGGTATCAAATTAAACAATTCATGATACATGTAATGGTTAACATCACTAACAGAATGATTATCACTGGGGTATATCGATATTGACCCATACAAATGTTCTGGCCATGAGTTTTTAAATGTGTCGTTTTGGTTTTAAAAGCATCTATGACTTGATAAACATTAACAGTCGTTGGTGCTATTGTTCCAGTCGGAATGTTCATCATCTTTGCTAGATGAATGCTTTCGATTTAATGGATCAATACATTTTGTCAACTGGTTTGACTACTTGCTTAATCCTTAGCATCTGCACTAATCCTCCCATTTTTTTGCTATTTGCTTCAGGTATAAATGTCCACGAATCTGTTACTACTAATATCTCTCAGCTAGCCCAAATGTTAATCTATGAGAGTTTCAGGCGTGAGGGTTGCACCTCCAATCCTCTTGTTACCGACGCTATAACTCACACAAGGGGTTTATAAACTCACGTCGCTTGATATGACATTTCATACCCTTTAAACATATCCCATGACATTCTCTCCCTTTAAAGACTTGTCGTGTACACTTTCAGGCATTTTGTATTTATTGTACTTAATAGATGCCGAATTTTGCAATATTGAGTTTGTGTAGCAACAGAGAATTATGGTAATATGCGCTTAACTGATGTAACGGTCCATCAACGTCCCTTTCTGCTCGAAGATACATTATAATCAGTAATACGACCTATCAACCCGCAATTTAGACGAACGCCTGGCAGAAGCTTCGTTTGTTAAAATATAACACTACAGACTAATTTTATACACTAATGGGACATTGTATAACATCTTCAAAATGCTTGGCCACACACAAATACACACACACGCGCACGCACTCACGCACGCACACGCACACACATACGTGCATGCGGGCTAGCCTTGAATGAACCATCCGGTTTCCTGTACAACAGGATCATGCTTCAATTTTACTATTAGCACAAATATCCAAAATTTAGTTATACAATTCCTAGACTGTTGTTTATCTTCCGATTGAGTGATTGCTGATAACCATTTGCTGATTGGGCCGATTAAAAACTCATCCATATCATTTTTATTTCAAATTTTGGCAAATACAATAAAGGTGTTTTCAACCAGTATTGAGTAATTTCGCAACATATTTAATAATTATATATAGCAAATTGTTTATTCCATGCTTACCGAAAAGTGTGTATAAGCGAACATATTTGCTGACATTTCGCTATAATCTCTAATTTTAATTTGATCAATTTACTCTCCAACCACATATATCACAATATTGATATATTTGTCAAAATGCTGAAACGGGCGGTCTACTTGAAAATCGTATTGGAAATCTTTGGGCTCTCAATGATACATTGTACCAGACTGGCATCATTCTGATTCTTGATTGAGGATATGTTTCAAACTATAAATCCACTATTCAGACCCAAATCTGGGTGTGTGACGTTTTCTACCGGATTAGCGATTTTGTTGTTGCTTGTTCAATTTAACGCTTACATGGCGAATTAATACACATCTTTTAATATGTGTCGATACGGTTTGATCTACATCAATAATGTAACCACGCTAATTAATTGAGACATTGTGATTGTTTTGTATATCGTACAGATACCAACGAATGTGCAACTGCGCCGTGTAAGAACGGCGCCACATGCACTAATCTTCAGAACACGTACTCGTGCACATGCTCACCGGGCTGGCAAGGAAACAACTGTGATCAGGGTATGGTTATAAAGAATCTGTGACCATCCGTGTTAAATTCCCTTTACATATATTTCCGGTGGCTATTTTTTTCACAAAGCTATTTCATACCCAGCATGTAAACGGATGGCTTTTTATGATTAGCACATTGTGCCATACAAGTCAATCGCGTAACGAATTGTATTACCATTTCGTAATATTATACAATTGTTAAATACTGGTCTTTGCTTATTGTTAAATGAATCGATGTGGCCACAAATGCCTAGGCTACATGTGGGGCTCAAAGTTATCACTCTGTTGCACGTGCTCAAAACGAACACTGCGTTTGAAGAATTATTGCTTAATTTAATATGAACGCCCTTTGTTCACTATATTTAATGTATTATAAGCGTTTTTTCCAATAAACATAATTGAATGTAAACACATGTATTTCAGATATCAACGAATGCGTACCCGCTCCATGTAAGAACGGCGCCACGTGCAATAATCTTCAAAACGCGTACTCATGCACATGTTCACCTGGCTGGCAAGGCAACAACTGTGATCAGGGTATGGCTATACATTGCTTGAAAATAAACACATTTCTTTGATTGCATTTCAGCTATTGTTAGTTTTCTATGACAATATCTTACATAGCTTTTGCATACTCAGCGTGTAAACGATTGGCCTTATTTTTAATTATTAAATATTGCTTTTGTTTATCAATGGTTTTGATAATGGTACTGTCAATTCACAACTTTATATTGTTGTTAAATTATGACCATCGCGTATGTGGTTTAAAATATGGAATTGCATGTTGTTATGCATTATGATGTCAGTTTAAATGTGATATTCATATTAAATATGAGTTACGGAATGGACCTTATAGTTTTTTTAATGAGAAAGATGGCGTCCAAAATGGCTGAGTCAAGATACCTCATCAAAACATGCTGCCTAAACCAAGATCTTATCCCAAATTTGGCTTAAGAATAACGCATGTAGAACCATTACAACTATATTAGAAGTTAAGTGTAAAATACGTGTCTGATTAAATGAATGTTAATATAAACTGTGCAGAGTATAGTATAACATGATCATATCACCATGATCCTTACATTACGATATAATTTATATCTTTGTATAAAGCACACTCTATGAATATATGATTTATAATAGATGAAAATTTACCGGTGTTATGTCAAGGGGCAAATTAGCTATCAATTTTTATACCATAAAACGTATTCTCTTTTAACATTTGTTCATTAAGATCATTTAGTATTTGTGCAAGTTGACCTTATGCTGTCAGTTGTTAAGCATACGGATATGTTCTTGTGTTAATATGTGTACATTTCACAACTTTTGTCTTTCATTCCGACGTTTCCATTAACACACCTGTATGTGGGGAGTTTTCATAGCATGCTTCAGAGGCTTGTTTATTAGCGATTGCATAGTCGCAAGTTATACTTGCATTTCATGGCTGTTAGAACGTTTTTTACCTTGTTATAAACCTTTTCGATAATGGAACCCTAATGTTCTGTCTAGACACTACCTTGGTTTCATTATTAAATATTGACCTCAACTTTTTCTGGCCATGAGTTTGTAAATGTCGTTTATGTTTTACACGTCTGTAAATTAGTGACTTAATTTCGTATTATTAGTTAATGTCACTGCTGGTTATATTGTAAATATTGTTAATTCAAGACAAATGCACAGGCTACCTTTATGCTTAACGTCGTTTCTCAGCTGTACATGTCCAAAACGTACAAAGCCTTTAGACAGGTTTTGCTTATTTTATATTCTTGCTTTTTGTTCTATCAGAAGAAATTAAATTAAAGCGTTATTTCAGATATAAACAAATGCGCATGTGCCACGTGTAAAACACGTGATAAATGATCACAAGTATGTTACTACTAATTTCTATCAACAAGTTCAAACGTCAATCTATGAGAGTTTCAGACTTTAGTGTTGCACATCTAGTCTTCTTCTTACCATGGCTACAACTCAAACAATGTGTTTCTATAAACATGGCATGTCGCTTGATATGGCATTCTATAACCCTTAAAGATGTCCCATGACATTGTTTGCCTTTAAAAACTTGTCGTGTACACGTTCAGGAATTTTGTCCATTTATTATACTAAATAGATGCTGAATTTGAAATTATTGAGTTTGTGTAGCAACACAGAAGTATGTTAATATACGCTTAACTGATGTAGCGGTCTATCAACGCCCCTTTCTGCTCGAATATACATAATAAAAAGTAATACGGCCTATCAACCCGTAATTTAGACGTTAGCTTGACAAAAGCTAGTTTGTTATAATAATGAATATGTGCACATTATACAAATTAAGTAGCAATACGTGTTAAATAAGTGTCGGATTAAATGATTTTTATATAAAATTTGTATAATTTGGTATTTCATAACCGTATCGCTTTATCACGAATAATAGATACAAATTGTAATTTTGAATAAAACCCCAGTTTCGATTGTGTTATTTGTTTATATAAAAAATATACCGGTGTAATTTCATTAATCAACTTATATATCAATCGAAATACCAGTATGCTTATTATTTAACCTTTGTTCACTAGGGTCAAGATCAGGTCCTCTTTTCCAAACATATATAAAGAAGTATCTGTTACATTTAATCGTATGCTGGGAGAAGTCTAGCATAGGGCGATGTTCTTGTGCTAATAATAGTTCAGTTTACATATTGTGTCTTTTATCCAACGATTACGTGAACAAGTCTCCATCGCCCCTTACTCATCGACAAAATATGTTATATAACATGTGTGCGTAGTCTTAATACAATTATATTCTATTATGTCAACTGAATATTTTGATAAAAACAAAATATAGCACAACACAGTCGCTACTTATAACATGCGCAACAAAGTTTTTATCATGGACTATCTCTTTTCTCTTAGATTTTATCATTTTAAGCAAAGTGGTTGCAGCTTAGGCAACGCTTGATGCTACTGTAGTGGATAAATACAAATGTGTGATTCCTCGTCCTATTGCAAACAGTAGGCACATGGATTCAGATCCAGTGGGTCTGCATCTATAACGTGTTTCTATATAGACGCCTGTATGTGGACACGTGTCACATTTTCATTACATGCGTCCGAGGCTGGTTTGCTTGCGATTGCACACTCATACCCTAGTATACGTCCATGGCTGCCCACATGTATTGATAACATTTTTCTTTGTATCAGGATTTCCGTACCATTCTGAGAAAAAACCCGGTCGACTCAAATTAGCTGTCATATCGACTTAACGTTTGTTTAGAGTTGCATGCGTTCAGCATCTGAATAACTTTAGCCTAACCGATACAAAAATATCAAGCAAAAGTGTCGCGTACAGAGATAGCCTGTGCAAAGATCGAATCCGTCGCAACATGTCTATGCTTTTAGTCCATTTTACGAATTTACATAACCTCCCACACCATAACTTGTAATTCCATGATGATCAATAATAAGAGTTTCAGGACTACATAGAAATTAAAACCAAACCAAACACGACAGTATTTATCATCTACCACTAAAATGCAAATGTGGTTTGTGTCTACAGCATCAATCATTGCCTTATCACGACAACGTCAACTTCCTCATTGGTAATGTTAAATTCAGTTCGATTGATAATTACAAGTGTATATGATTCAATATCAATATCTCCTGTAACGACTCATTTGTGTGTTTGAGAGCACAATATGTGAAGTTTTTTATTCGTGCATTAATGTTTTCAAATCAGTGAATGGTATGGTGTTTGTTCTTAGTGACCTTTAGTATAACATTATCTGGTGGTAATGACACGCCAATTTTAAGTTTTTACAACCTTGACACATAGGATTGTCTACGTGACCTAGCCATACTTGTGTTGCTGAACACCATGTATCAGTCAAACACTAATTTAATAAAATAAAAATTTCCTAAGTGTTTGTCTTATTTCAGACTTAAAGTTGTCAACGAAGTTATGTATATTTCCGTCTATTGACCAGTGAAAAACATACAGTACAGCAGATCAATCTATTACATAACATGTAATATAATGACCAACACTACTTTTAATTGTTTTTATCAACCGCTTTGAAGTTTTTGTATCTGCGTGTTCCTGTTTCAGAAAGAGTAGCAGTTGGTACCAAAGTCGAATCATGTCTAATACAAAGTTAATTTCACATTCCTGGGAACTATTTTGTAAGCCAATCAATCTTGAATTGATAAGATACACGTCTTACACTTTGGTGTCTGAAAACTAAGGTGCTTTCTGGACACAAATTGGATTTCAACTTTATTAGATATTGTTAGAACCCGGTACGCGCGTTAAGACAATTTTTGAAATAAACGGGTTTAACCAAAACCAAAGCGAAGAAATGTCCAATGTATTGTTTATTTTCCAGCAACAAATGTCACTTTAAGATAATTCACAAAACTGATTCTAGCCTGTATATGTAATTATATTGACTGGTCATTAAATATTAAAAAAGTCAGCAATAACTATAATGTTGCCAGGCTAGACTGGGCAACAATTAAGGTGTGCAATAGTGAGACATGCAACACAAAACCGTGGTATCAAATTAAATAATTCATGATACATGTAATGGTTAACATCACAAACAGAATGATTACCACTGGGGTATATCGATATTGACCCATACAAATGTTCTTTCCATGAGTTTTTAAATGTGTCGTTTTGGTTTTAAAAGCATCTATGACTTGATAAACATTAACAGTCGTTGGTGCTATTGTTCCAGTCGGAGTGTTCATCATCCTTGCTAGATGAATGATTTCGATTTAACGGAGCAATACATTTTGTCAACTCGTTTGACAACTTGCTTAATCCTTAGCATCTGCACTAATCCACCCATTTTTTGCTATTTGCTTCAGGTATAAATGTCCACGAATCTGTTACTACTAATATCTCTCTGCTAGCCCAAACGTTAATCTATGAGAGTTTCAGGCTTGAGGGTTGCACCTCTAATCCTGTTGTTACCGACGCTATAACTCACACAAGGGGTTTATATAAACACGTCGCTTGATATGACATTTCATACCCTTTAAACATACCCCATGACATTCTCTCCCTTTAAAGACTTGTCGTGTACACTTTCAGGCATTTTGTATTTATTGTACTTAATACATGCCGAATTTTGCATTATTGAGTTTATGTAGCAACAGAGAACTATGGTAATATGCGCTTAACTGATGTAACGGTCCATCAACGTCCCTTTCTGCTCGAAGATACATTATAATCAGTAATACGACCTATCAACCCGCAATTTAGACGAACGCCTGGCAGAAGCTTCGTTTGTTAAAATATAACACTACAGACTAATTTTATTCACTAATGGGACATTTTATAACATCTTCAAACTGCTTGGCAACACACACAAATACACACACACACGCGCACGCACTCACGCACGCACACGCACACACATACGTGCATGCGGGCTAGCCTTGAATGAACCATCCGGTTTCCTGTACAACAGGATCATGCTTGAATTTTACATTTAGCACAAATATCCAAAATTATACAATTCCTAGACTGTTGTTTATCTTCCGATTGACTGATTGCTGATAACCATTTGCTGATTGAGCCGATTAAAAACTCATCCATATCATTTTTATTTCAAATTTTGGCAAATACAATAAAGGTGTTTTCAACCAGTATTGAGTAATTTCGCAACATATTTAATAATTATATAACACATTGTTTATTCCATGCTTACCGAAAAGTGTGTATAAGCGAATATATTTGCTGATATTTCGCTATAATATTTAATTTTAATTTGATCAATTTACTCTCCAACCACATTTATCACAATATTGATATATTTGTCAAAATGCTGAAATGGGCGGTCTACTTGAAAATCGTATTGGAAATCTTTGGGCTCTCAATGATACATTGTACCAGACTGGCATCATTCAGATTCTTGATTGAGGATATGTTTCAAACTATAAATCCACTATTCAGACCCAAATCCGGGTGTGTGACTTTTTCTAACTGATTAGCGATTTTGTTGTTGCTTGTTCAAATTAACGCTTACATGGCGAATTAATACACATCTTTAATATGAGTCGGTACGGTTTGATCTACATCAATAATGTAACCACGCTGATTAATTGAGACATTGTGATTGTTGTGTTTATCGTTCAGATACCAACGAATGTGCAACTGCGCCGTGTAAAAACGGCGCCACATGCACTAATCTTCAGAACACGTACTCGTGCACATGCTCACCGGGCTGGCAAGGAAACAACTGTGATCAGGGTATGGTTATAAAGAATCTGTGACCATCCGTGTTAAATTCCCTTTAAATATATTTCCGGTGGCTATTTTTTCACAAAGCTATTTCATACCCAGCCTGTAAACGGATGGCTTTATATGATTAGCACATTGTTCCATACAAGTCAAGCGCGTAACGAATTGTATTACCGTTTCGTAACATTATACATTTGTTAAATACTTGTCTTTGCGTATTGTTAAATGAATAGATGTGGCAACAAATGCATAGGCTACATGTGGCGCTCAAAGTTATCACTCTGTTGCACATGCTCAAAACGAACACTGCGTTTGAAGAATTATTGCTTAATTTAATATGAACGTCCTTTGTCCACTATATTTAATGTAATATAAGCGTTTTTTCCAATAAACATAAGTGAATGTAAACACATGTATTTCAGATATCAACGAATGCGTACCCGCTCCGTGTAAGAACGGCGCCACGTGCAATAATCTTCAAAACGCGTACTCATGCACATGTTCACCTGGCTGGCAAGGCAACAACTGTGATCAGGGTATGGCTATACATTGCTTGAAAATAAACACACTTCTTTGATAGCATTTCAGCTATTATTAGTTTTCTATGACAATATCTTACATAGCTTTTGCATACTCAGCGTGTAAACGATTGGCCTTATTTTTAATTATTAAATATTGCTATTGTTTATCAATGGTTTTGATATTGACACTGTCATTTCACAACTTAATATAGCTGTTAAATTATGACCATCGCGTATGTGGTTTGAAGTGTGGAATTGCATTATGTTATGCATTATGATGTCAGTTTAAATGTGATATTCATATTAAATATGAATTACGAAATAGACCTTATAGTTTTTTTAATGAGAAAGATGACGTCCAAAATGGCTGAGTCAAGATACCTCATCAAAACTTGCTGCCTAAACCAAGATCGTTTCCCAAATTTGGCTTAAGAATAACGCATGTAGAAACATTACAACTATATTAGAACTTAAGTGTAAACTACGTGTCTGATTAAATGTATGTTAATATAAAATGTGCAGAGTATAGTATTACATGATCATAACACCATGATCCTTACATTACGATATAATTTATATCTTTGTATAAAGCACACTCTATGAATATATGATTTATAATAAATGAAAATTTACCGGTGTTATATCAAGGGGAAAATTAGCTATTAATTGTTATACCATAAAACGTATTCTTTTTTTACTTTTGTTTAATAAGATCATGTAGTATTTGTGCAAGTTGGCCTTATGCTGTCAGTTGTTAAGCATATGGATATGTTTTTGTGTTAATATGTGTTAATATGTGTACATTTCACAACTTTTGTCTTTCATTCCGACGTTTC
Source organism: Dreissena polymorpha (assembly GCF_020536995.1). Lineage (NCBI taxonomy): Eukaryota > Metazoa > Mollusca > Bivalvia > Myida > Dreissenidae > Dreissena > Dreissena polymorpha. Next base: position 309,234 of record NW_026273345.1, on the reverse strand, counting down.
CATTAACACACCTGTATGTGGGGAGTTTTCATAGCACGCTTCAGAGGCTTGTTTATTAGCGATTGCATAGTCGCAAGTTATACTTGCCTTCCATGGCTGTTAGAACGTTTACCTTGTTATAAACCTTTCCTATAATGGAATCCTACTGTTCTGTCTAGACACTACCTTGGTTTCATTATTAAATATTGACCTCAACTTTTTCCGGCCATGAGTTTGTAAATGTCGTTTATGTTTTACACGTCTGTAAATTAGTGACTGAATTTCGTATTATTAGTTAATGTCACTGTTGGTTATATTGTAAATATTGTTAATTCAAGACAAATGCACAGGCTACGTTTATGCTTAACGTCGTCTCTCAGTTGTACATGTCCAAAACGTACAAAGCCTTTAGACAGGTTTTGCTTATTTTATATTCTTGCTTTTTGTTCTATCAGAAGAAATTAAATTAAAGCGTTATTTCAGATATAAACAAATGCGCACGTGCCACGTGTAAAACACGTGATAAATGATCACAAGTATGTTTCTACTAATTTCTATCAACAAGCTCAAACGTCAATCTATGAGAGTTTCAGACTTTAGTGTTGCACATCTAGTCCTTTTCTTACCATGGCTACAACTCAAACAATGTGTTTCTATAAACATGGCATGTCGCTTGATATGGCATTCTATACCCCTTAAAGATGTCCCATGACATTCTTTCCCTTTAAAAACTTGTCGTGTACACGTTCAGGAATTTTGTCCATTTATTTTACTAAATAGATGCTGAATTTGGAATTATTGAGTTTGTGTAGCAACACAGAAGTATGTTAATATACGCTTAACTGATGTAGCGGTCCATCAACGCCCCTTTCTGCTCGCATATACATAATAAAAAGTAATACGGCCTATCAACCCGTAATTAAGACGTTAGCTTGACAAAAGCTAGTTCATTATAATAATGAATATGGGCACATTATACAAATTAAGTAGCAATACGTGTTAAATAAGTGTCGGATTAAATGATTTTTATATAAAATTTGTATAATTTGGTATTTCATGACCGTATCGCTTTATCACGAATAATAGATACAAATTATAATTTTGCATAAAGCCCCAGTTTCGATTGTGTTATTTGTTTATATGAAAATATACCGGTGTAATATTATTAATCAAATTATATATCAATCGAAATACCAGTATGGTTATTATTTAACCTTTGTTCACTACGGTCAAGATCAGGTCCTCTTTTTCAAACATATATAAAGAAGTATCTGTTACATTTAATCGTATGCTGGGAGAAGTCTAGCATAGGGCGATGTTCTTGTGCTAATATGAGTTCAGTTTACATATTGTGTCTTTTATCCAACGATTACATGAACATGTCTCCATCGCCCCTTACTCATCGACAAAATATGTTATATAACATGTGTGCGTAGTCTTAATACAATTAGATTCTATTATGTCAACTGAATATTTTGATAAAAACAAAATATAGCACAACAAAGTCGCTAATTATAACATGCGCAACACAGTTTGTATCATGGACTATCTCTTTTCTCTTAGATTTTATCATTTTAAGCGAAGTGGTTGCAGTTTAGGCAACGCTTGATGCTACTGTAGTGGATAAATACAAGTGTGTGATTCCTCGTCCTTTTGCAAACAATAGGCACATGGATTCAGATCCAGTGGGTCTGCATCTATAACGTGTTTCTATATAGACGCCTGTATGTGGGCACGTGTCACATTTTCATTACATGCGTCCGAGGCTGGTTTGCTTGCGATTGCACACCCATACCCTATTATACGTCCATGGCTGCCCACATGTATTGATTACATTTTCCTTTGTATCAGGATTTCCGTACCATTCTGAGAAAAAAACCCGGTCGACTCTAAATTAGCTGTAATATCGACTTAACGTTTGTTTAATGATGCATGCGTTCAGCATCTGAATAACTTTAGCCTTACCGATACAAAAATATCAAGGAAAAGTGTCGCGTACAGAGAAAGTCTGTGCAAAGATCGAATCCGTCGCAACATGTCTATGCTTTTAGTCCATTTTACGAATTTAAATAACCTCCCACACCCTAACTGGTAATTCTATGATGATCAATAATAACAGTTTCAGGACTACATAGAAATTAAAACCAAACCAAACACGACAGTATTAATCATCTACCACTAAAATGCAAATGTGGTTTGTGTCTACAGCATCAATCATTGCCTTATCACGACAACGTCAACTTCCTCATTGGTAATGTTAAATTCAGTTCGATTGATAATTACAAGTGTATATGATTCAATATCAATATCTCCTGTAACGACTCACTTGTGTGTTTGAGAGCACAATATGTGAAGTTTTTTATTCGTGAAATCATGTTTTCAAATCGGTGTAATCATATGGTGTTTGTTCTTAGTGACTTCTAGTATAATATTATCTGGTGGTAATGACACGCCACTTTTAAGTTTTTACAACCTTGATACATTGGATTGCCTATGTGACCTCGCCATACTTGTGTTGCTGAACACCATGTATCAGTCAAACACTAATTTAAAAAAAAAAAATTCCTAAGTTTTTGGCTTATTTCAGACTTAAAGTTGTCAACGAAGTTATGTATATTTCCGTCTATTGACCAGTGAAAAACATACAGTACAGCAGATCAATCTATTACATAACATGTAATATAATGACCAACACTTCTTCTTTTAATTGTTTTAGCAACCGCTTTGAAGTTTTTGTATCTGCGTGTTCCTGTTTCAGAAAGAGTAGCAGTAGGTACCAAAGTCAAACCATGTCTAAAACAAAGTTAATGTCACATTCCTGGGAACTATTTTGTAAGCCAATCAATCTTGAATTTATAAGATACACGTCTTACACTTTGGTGTCTAAAACACTAAGGTGCTTTCTGGACACAAAATGGATTTCAACTTTATTAGATATTGTTTGAACTCGGTACGCGCGTTATGACAATTTTTGAAATAAACGGGTTTAACCAAAACCAAAGCGAAGAAATGTCCAATGTATTGTTTATTTTCCAGCAACAAATGGCACTTTAAGATGATTCACAAAACTGATTCTAGCCTGTATATGTAATTATATTGACTGGTCATTAAGTATTAAAAAAGTCAGCAATAACTATAATGTTGCCAGGCTAGACTGGGCAACAATTAAGGTGTGCAATAGTGAGCCATGCAACACAAAATCGTGGTATCAAATTAAACAATTCATGATACATGTAATAGTTAACATCACTAACAGAATGATTACCACTGGGGTATATCGATATTGACCCATACAAATGGCCATGAGTTTTTATATTTGTCGTTTTGGTCTTAAAAGCATCTATGACTTGATAAACATTAACAGTCGTTGGTGCTATTGTTCCAGTCGGAATGTTCATCATCTTTGCTAGATGAATGCTTTCGATTTAACGGATCAATACATTTTGTCAACTCGTTTGACTACTTGCTTAATCCTTAGCATCTGCACTAATCCACCCATTTTTTGCTATTTGCTTCAGGTATAAATGTCCACGAATCTGTTACTACTAATATCTCTCTGCTAGCCCAAACGTTAATCTATGAGAGTTTCAGGCTTGAGGGTTGCACCTCTAATCCTCTTGTTACCGACGCTATAACTCACACAAGGGGTTTATATAAACACGTCGTTTGATATGACATTTCATACCCTTTAAACATATCCCATGACATTCTCTTCCTTTAAAGACTTGTCGTGTACGCTTTTAGGCATTTTGTATTTATTGTACTTAATAGATGCCGAATTTTGCATTTTTGAGTTTGTGTAGCAACAGAGAACTATGGTAATATGCGCTTAACTGATGTAACGGTCCATCAACTTCCCTTTCTGCTCGAAGATACATAATAATCAGTAATACGACCTATCAACCCGCAATTTAAACGAACGCCTGGCAGAAGTTTCGTTTGTTAAAATATAACACTACAGACTAATTTTATACACTAATGAGACATTGTATAATATCTTCAAACTGCTTGGCCACACACATATACACACACACGCGCACGCACTCACGCACGCACACGCACACACATACGTGCATGCGGGCTAGCCTTGAATGAACCATCCGGCTTCCTGTACAACAGGATCATGCTTGAATTTTACATTTAGCACAAATATCCACAATTTAGTTATACAATTCCTAGACTGTTGTTTATCTTCCGATTGACTGATTGCTGATAACCATTTGCTGATTGAGCCGATTAAAAACTCATCCATATCATTTTTATTTCAAATTTTGGCAAATACAATAAAGGTGTTTTCAACCAGGATTGAGTAATTTCGCAACATATTTAATAATTATATAACACATTGTTTATTCCATGCTTACCGAAAAGTGTGTATAAGCGAACATATTTGCTGACATTTCGCTATAATCTTTAATTTTAATTTGATCAATTTACTCTCCAACCACATATATCACAATATTGATATATTTGTCAAAATGCTGAAACGGGCGGTCTACTTGAAAATCGTATTGGAAATCTTTGGGCTCTCAATGATACATTGTACCAGACTGGCATCATTCAGATTCTTGATTGAGGATATGTTTCAAACTATAAATCCACTATTCAGACCCAAATCTAGGTGTGTGACGTTTTCTACCGGATTAGCGATTTTGTTGTTGCTTGTTCAATTTAACGCTTACATGGCGAATTTATACACATCTTTTAATATGTGTCGATACGGTTTGATCTACATCAATAATGTAACCACGCTGATTAATTGAGACATTGTGATTGTTGTGTTTATCGTTCAGATACCAACGAATGTGCAACTGCGCCGTGTAAGAACGGCGCCACATGCACGAATCTTCAGAACACGTACTCGTGCACATGCTCACCGGGCTGGCAAGGAAACAACTGTGATCAGGGTATGGTTATAAAGAATATGTGACCATCCGTGTTAAATTCCCTTTAAATATATTTCCGGTGGCTATTTTTTCACAAAGCTATTTCATACCCAGCCTGCAAACGGATGGCTTTTTATGATAAGCACATTGTGCCATACAAGTCAATCGCGTTACGGATTGTATTACCGTTTCGTAACATTATACATTTGTTAAAAAATTGTCTTTGCGTATTGTTAAATGAATCGATGTGGCCACAAATGCATAGGCTACATGTGGCGCTCAAAGTTATCACTCTGTTGCACATGCTCAAAACGAACACTGCGTTTGAAGAATTATTGCTTAATTTAATATGAACGCCCTTTGTCCACTATATTTAATGTAATATAAGCGTTTTTTCCGATAAACATAATTGAATGTAAACACATGTATTTCAGATATCAACGAATGCGTACCCGCTCCGTGTTAGAACGGCGCCACGTGCAATAATCTTCAAAACGCGTACTCATGCACATGTTCACCTGGCTGGCAAGGCAACAACTGTGATCAGGGTATGGCTATACATTGCTTGAAAATAAACACACTTCTATGATAGCATTTCAGCTATTATTAGTTTTCTATGACAATATCTTACATAGCTTTTGCATACTCAGCGTGTAAACGATTGGCCTTATTTTTAATTATTAAATATTGCTATTGTTTATCAATGGTTTTGATAATGGTACTGTCATTTCACAACTTAATATAGTTGTTAAATTATGACCATCGCGTATGTGGTTTGAAGTGTGGAATTGCATTATGTTATGCATTATGATGTCAGTTTAAATGTGATATTCATATTAAATATGAATTACGAAATGGACCTTATAGTTTATTTAATGAGAAAGATGACGTCCAAAATGGCTGAGTCAAGATACCTCATCAATACTTGCTGCCTAAACCAAGATCGTTTCCCAAATTTGGCTTAAGAATAACGCATGTAGAAACATTGCAACTATATTAGAACTTAAGTGTAAACTACGTGTCTGATTAAATGAATGTTAATATAAACTGTGCTGAGTATAGTATTACATGATCATATCACCATGATCCTTACATTACGATATAATTTATATCTTTTTATAAAGCACACTCTATGAATATATGATTTATAATAAATACAAATTTACCGGTGTTATATCAAGGGGAAAATTAGCTATTAATTGTTATACCATAAAACGTATTCTTTTTTAACTTTTGTTCATTAAGATCATGTAGTATTTGTGCAAGTTGATCTTATGCTGTCAGTTGTAAAGCATATGGATATGTTTTTGTGTTAATATGTGTTAATATGTGTACATTTCACAACTTTTGTCTTTCATTCCGACGTTTCCATTAACACACCTGTATGTGGGGAGTTTTCATAGCACGCTTCAGAGGCTTGTTTATTAGCGATTGCATAGTCGCAAGTTATACTTGCCTTCCATGGCTGTTAGAACGTTTACCTTGTTATAAACCTTTCCTATAATGGAATCCTAATGTTCTGTCTAGACACTACCTTGGTTTCATTATTTAATATTGACCTCAACTTTTTCCGGCCATGAGTTTGTAAATGTCGTTTATGTTTTACACGTCTGTAAATTAGTGACTGAATTTCGTATTATTAGTTAATGTCACTGTTGGTTATATTGTAAATATTGTTAATTCAAGACAAATACACAGGCTACCTTTATGCTTAACGTCGTCTCTCAGTTGTACATGTCCAACACGTACAAAGCCTTTAGACAGGTTTTGCTTAATTTATATTCTTGCTTTTTGTTCTATCAGAAGAAATTAAATTAAAGCATTATTTCAGATATAAACAAATGCGCACGTGCCACGTGTAAAACACGTGATAAATGATCACAAGTGTGTTACTACTAATTTCTATCAACAAGCTCAAACTTCAATCTACGAGAGTTTCAGACTTTAGTGTTGCACATCTATTCCTTTTCGTACCATGGCTACAACTCAAACAATGTGTTTCTATAAACATGGCATGTCGCTTGATATGGCATTCTATACCCCTTAAAGATGTCCCATGACATTCTTTCGATTTAAAAACTTGTCGTGTACACGTTCAGGAATTTTGTCCATTTATTTTACTTAATAGATGCTGAATTTGGAATTATTGAGTTTGTGTAGCAACACAGAGGTATGATAATATACGCTTAACTGATGTAGCGGTCCATCAACGCCCCTTTCTGCTCGAATATACATAATAAAAAGTAATACGGCCTATCAACCCGTAATTTAGACGTTAGCTTGACAAAAGCTAGTTTGTTATAATAATGAATATGGGCACATTATACAAATTAAGTAGCAATACGTGTTAAATAAGTGTCGGATTAAATGATTTTTATATAAAATTTGTATAATTTGGTATTTCATGACCGTATCGCTTTATCACGAATAATAGATACAAATTATAATTTTGCATAAAGCCCCAGTTTCGATTGTGTTATTTGTTTATATGAAAATATACCGGTGAAATTTCATTAATCAAATTATATATCAATCGAAATACCAGTATGGTTATTATTTAACCTTTGTTCACTACGGTCAAGATCAGGTCCTCTTTTCCAAATATATATAAAGAAGTATCTGTTACATTTAATCGTATGCTGGGAGAAGTCTAGCATAGGGCGATGTTCTTGTGCTAATTTGAGTTCAGTTTACATATTGTGTCTTTTATCCAACGATTACATGAACAAGTCTCCATCGCCCCTTACTCATCGACAAAATATGTTATATAACATGTGTGCGTAGTCTTAATACAATTAGATTCTATTATGTCAACTGAATATATTGATAAAAACAAAATATAGCACAACAAAGTCGCTAATTATAACATGCGCAACACAGTTTTTATCATGGACTATCTCTTTTCTCTTAGATTTTATCATTTTAAGCAAAGTGGTTGCAGCTTAGGCAACGCTTGATGCTACTGTAGTGGATAAATTCAAGTGTGTGATTCCTCGTCCTTTTGCAAACAATAGGCACATGGATTCAGATCCAGTGGGTCTGCATCTATAACGTGTTTCTATATATACGCCTGTATGTGGGCACGTGTCACATTTTCATTACATGCATCCGAGGCTGGTTTGCTTGCGATTGCACACTCATACCCTATTATACGCCCATAGCTGCCCACATGTATTGATTACATTTTCCTTTGTATCAGGATTTCCGTTCCATTCTGAGAAAAAAACCCGGTCGACTCTAAATTAGCTGTAATATCGACTTAACGTTTGTTTAGAGTTGCATGCGTTCAGCATCTGAATAACTTTAGCCTTACCGATACAAAAATATCAAGGAAAAGTGTCGCGTACAGAGATAGTCTGTGCAAAGATCGAATCCGTCGCAACATGTCTATGCTTTTAGTCCATTTTACGAATTTAAATAACCTCCCACACCCTAACTGGTAATTCTATGATGATCAATAATAAGAGTTTCAGGACTACATAGAAATTAAAACCAAACCAAACACGACAGTATTAATCATCTACCACTAAAATGCAAATGTGGTTTGTGTCTACTGCATCAATCATTGCCTTATCACGACAACGTCAACTTCCTCATTGGTAATGTTAAATTCAGTTCGATTGATTATTACAAGTGTATATGATTCAATATCAATATCTCCTGTAACGACTCACTTGTGTGTTTGAGAGCACAATATGTGAAGTTTTTTATTCGTGAAATCATGTTTTCAAATCAGTGTAATCATATGGTGTTTGTTCTTAGTGACTTCTAGTATAATATTATCTGGTGGTAATGACACGCCACTTTTAAGTTTTTACAACCTTGATATATTGGATTGCCTACGTGACCTTGCCATACTTGTGTTGCTGAACACCATGTATCAGTCAAACACTAATTTAATAACAAAAAAATTCCTAAGTTTTTGTCTTATTTCAGACTTAAAGTTGTCAACGAAGTTATGTATATTTCCGTCTATTGACCAGTGAAAAACATACAGTACAGCAGATCAATCTATTACATAACATGTAATATAATGACCAACACTTCTACTTTTAATTGTTTTAGCAACCGCTTTGAAGTTTTTGTATCTGCGTGTTCCTGTTTCAGAAAGAGTAGCAGTAGGTACCAAAGTCAAACCATGTCTAAAACAAACTTAATGTCACATTCCTGGGAACTATTTTGTAAGCCAATCAATCTTGAATTTATAAGATACACGTCTTACACTTTGGTGTCTGAAACACTAAGGTGCTTTCTGGACACAAAATGGATTTCAACTTTATTAGATATTGTTAGAACCCGGTACGCGCGTTATGACAATTTTTGAAATAAACGGGTTTAACCAAAACCAAAGCGAAGAAATGTCCAATGTATTGTTTATTTTCCAGCAACAAATGTCACTTTAAGATGATTCACAAAACTGATTCTAGCCTGTATATGTAATTATATTGACTAGTCATTAAGTATTAAAAAAGTCAGCAATAACTATAATGTTGCCAGGCTAGACTGGGCAACAATTAAGGTGTGCAATAGTGAGCCATGCAACACAAAACCGTGGTATCAAATTAAACAATTCATGATACATGTATTGGTTAACATCACTAACAGAATGATTACCACTGGGGTATATCGATATTGACCCATACAAATGTTCTGGCCATGAGTTTTTAAATATGTCGTTTTGGTCTTAAAAGCATCTATGACTTGATAAACATTAACAGTCGTTGGTGCTATTGTTCCAGTCGGAATGTTCATCATCTTTGCTAGATGAATGCTTTCGATTTAACGGATCAATACATTTTGTCAACTCGTTTGACAAATTGCTTAATCCTTAGCATCTGCACTAATCCACCCATTTTTTGCTATTTGCTTCAGGTATAAATGTCCACAAATCTGTTACTACTAATATCTCTCAGCTAGCCCAAACGTTAATCTATGAGAGTTTCAGGCTTGAGGGTTGCACCTCTAATCCTGTTGTTACCGACGCTATAACTCACACAAGGGGTTTATATAAACACGTCGCTTGATATGATATTTCATACCATTTAAACATATCCCATGACATTCTCTTCCTTTTAAAGACTTGTCGTGTACACTTTCAGGCATTTTGTATTTATTGTACTTAATAGATGCCGAATTTTGCATTATTGAGTTTGTGTAGCAACAGAGAACTATGGTAATATGCGCTTAACTGATGTAACGGTCCATCAACGTCCCTTTCTGCTCGAAGATACATAATAATCAGTAATACGACCTATCAGCCCGCAATTTAAACGAACGCCTGGCAGAAGTTTCGTTTGTTAAAATATAACACTACAGACTAATTGTATACACTAATGAGACATTGTATAATATCTTCAAACTGCTTGGCCACACACATATACACACACACGCGCACGCACTCACGCACGCACACGCACACACATACGGGCATGCGGGCTAGCCTTGAATGAACCATTCGGTTTCCTGTACAACAGGATCATGCTTGAATTTTACATTTAGCACAAATATCCACAATTTAGTTATACAATTCCTAGACTGTTGTTTATTTTCCGATTGACTGATTGCTGATAACCAGTTGCTGATTGAGCCGATTAGAAACTCATCCGTATCATTTTTATTTCAAATTTTGGCAAATACAATAAAGGTGTTTTCAACCAGTATTGAGTAATTTCGCAACATATTTAATAATTATATAACAAATTGTTTATTCCATGCTTACCGAAAAGTGTGTATAAGCGAACATATTTGCTGACATTTAGCTATAATCTTTAATTTTAATTTGATCAATTTACTCTCCAACCACATATATCACAATACTGATATATTTGTCAAAATGCTGAAACGGGCGGTCTACTTGAAAATCGTATTGGAAATCTTTGGGCTCTCAATGATACATTGTACCAGACTGGCATCATTCATATTCTTGATTGAGGATATGTTTCAAACTATAAATCCACTATTCAGACCCAAATCCGGGTGTGTGACGTTTTCTTCCGGATTAGTGATTTTGTTGTTGCTTGTTCAATTTAACGCTTACATGGCGAATTAATACATATCTTTCAATATGTGTCGGTACGGTTTGATCTACATCAATAATGTAACCACGCTGATTAATTGAGACATTGTGGTTGTTGTGTTTATCGTACAGATACCAACGAATGTGCAACTGCGCCGTGTAAGAACGGCGCCACATGCACTAATTTTCAGAACACGTACTCGTGCACATGCTCACCGGGCTGGCAAGGAAACAACTGTGATCAGGGTATGGTTATAAAGAATCTGTGACCATCCGTGTTAAATTCCCTTTAAATATATTTCCGGTGGCTATTTTTTCACAAAGCTATTTCATACCCAGCCTGTAAACGGATGGCTTTTTATGATTAGCACATTGTGCCATACAAGTCAATCGCGTAACGAATTGTATTACCGTTTCGTAACATTATACATTTGTTAAATACTTGTCTTTGCGTATTGTAAAATGAATCGATGTGGCCACAAATGCATAGGCTACATGTGGCGCTCAAAGTTATCACTCTGTTGCACATGCTCAAAACGAACACTGCGTTTGAAGAATTATTGCTTAATTTAATATGAACGCCCTTTGTCCACTATATTTAATGTAATATAAGCGTTTTTTTCCAATAAACATAATTGAATGTAAACACATGTATTTCAGATATCAACGAATGCGCACCCGCTCCGTGTAAGAACGGCGCCACGTGCAATAATCTTCAAAACGCGTACTCATGCACATGTCCACCTGGCTGGCAAGGCAACAACTGTGATCAGGGTATGGCTATACATTGCTTGAAAATAAACACACTTCTTTGATTGCATTTCAGCTATTATTAGTTTTCTATGACAATATCGTACATAGCTTTTGCATATTCAGCGTGTAAACGATTGGCCTTATTTTTAATTATTAAATATTGCTATTGTTTATCAATGGTTTTGATAATGGTACTGTCATTTCACAACTTAATATAGTTGTTAAATTATGACCATCGCGTATGTTGTTTAAAGTATGGAATTGCATTATGCTATGCATTATGATGTCAGTTTAAATGTGATATTCATATTAAATATGAATTACGGAATGGACATTATAATTTTTTTAATGAGAAAGATGGCGTCCAAAATGGCTGAGTCAAGATACCTCATCAAAACTTGTTGCCTAAACCAAGATCGTTTCCCAAATTTGGCTTTAGAATAACGCATGTAGAACCATTACAACTTTATTAGAACTTAATTGTAAAATACGTGTAAGATTAAATAAATGTTAATATAAACTGTGCAGAGTATAGTATTACATGATCATATCACATGATCCTTACATTACGATATAATTTATATCTTTGTATAAAGCACACTCTATGAATATATGATATATAATAAATACAAATTTACCGGTGTTATGTCAAGGGGAAAATTAGCTATTAATTGTTATACCATAAAACGTTTTCTTTTTTAACTTTTGTTCATTAAGATCATGTAGTATTTGTGCAAGTTGACCTTATGCTGTCAGTTGTGAAGCATATCGATATGTTCTTGTGTTAATATGTGTACATTTCACAACTTTTGTCATTCATTCCGACGTTTCCATTAACACACCTGTATGTGGGGAATGTTCATAGCATGCTTCAGAGGCTTGTTTATTAACGATTGCATAGTCGCTAGTTATACTTGCCTTTCATGGCTGTTAGAACGTTTTTTACCTTGTTATAAATCTGTTCTACAATGGAACCCTAATCTTCTTTCTAGACACTACCTGGGTTTCATTATTTAATATTGACCTCAACTTTTTCCGGCCATGAGTTTGTAAATGTCGTTTATGTTTTACATGTCTGTAAATTAGTGACTGAATTTCGTATTATTAGATAATGTCACTGCTGGTTATATTGTAAATATTGTTAATTCAAGACAAATGCACAGGCTACCTTTATGCTTAACGTCGTCTCTTACTTGTACATGTCCAAAACGTACAAAGCCTTTAGACAGGTTTTGCTTATTTTATATTCTTGCCTTTTGTTCTATCAGAAGAAAGTAAATTAAAGCGTTATTTCAGATATAAACAAATGCGCACGTGCCACGTGTAAAACACGTGATTAATGTTCACAAGTATGTTACTACTAATATCTATCAGCAAGCTCAAACGTCAATCTATGAGAGTTTCAGACTTTAATGTTGCACATCTAATCCACTTCTTACCATGGCTACAACTTAAACAATGTTTATCTATAAACATGGCATGTCGCTTGATATTGCATTCTATACCCCTTAAAGATGTCCCATGACATTCTCTCCCTTAAAAACTTGTCGTGTACACGTTCAGGAATTTTGTCCATTTATTTTACTTAATAGATGCTGATTTTGGAGTTATTGAGTTTGTGTAGCAACACAGAAGTATGTTAATATACGCTTAACTGATGTAGCGGTCCATCAACGCCCCTTTCTGCTCGAATATACATAATAAAAAGTAATACGGCCTATCAACCCGAATTTTAGACGTTAGCTTGACAAAAGCTAGTTTGTTAAAATTAAACACCACCGAGTAGTGTTATACACTACCGAGACGTTGAAAACACCCTGAAATTGCTTGGCCACACACAAAAAACACACGCGCACACACACGCGCACACACTCACACACACACACATATGTGCAAGCGGGCTTGGCTTGAATGAATCATCATGTTTGTTGTACAACAGGATCATACGTAAATTTTTAAAATGAACACAAATATCCACATTTTTCAAATTTTCGGCAAAAACAATAATAATGTTGTCAACCATTATTTAATAATTTCGCAACATATTTAATAAGTATAAAATAAATTGTTTAGTCCATGCTTACCGATTCTTAATCGAATTAAAATGTTAAGCATTTGACTTTAACGATTACACGTACACGATGTGTACAGCTATTTTTAAATATATTATGAAGAACATGCGTAAAAATGTGTCTTCTTACTTTCGTTGTCGTTTTTCTCTTCATGTATAGTCCATAATATATTTAATGTTTTTTCTGTGGATAATATTTAACATATCTTAAAAATGCCATTCAGAAAAACAATTACCCCAGTTTAAAAGCATGCGATTTAGATCTAATAGATTGTGATGGAATGTTAACTGCATAAGTTTGCATGAGTGACCATATTGGCTGACATTTTGGGGATAATTTTGAATGTTGATTTCATCAATTTATTCTCCAATCAGAAAGCATCATAACAACATAATAATTAAGGTAGCATATCTAGATACATGTAATTGATAAAGGCATGATTATTTAACCACATATATAATTATATATATATTTGTCAAAATACTGAAACGGGCGGTCAACTTGGAAATCGTCTTGAAAATCTTATGACTCTCAATGAAACCAGACTGGAATCATTCGTATTCATGATCGATGATATGTTTCTGACTATTAATCCACTATTCACAACCAATCCGGGTGTGTAACGTTTTCTACCGGATTAGTGATGTGTTGCTGTTTGTTCAATTTTACGCTTACATGTTGAATTTATATACATCGTTTCATATGTGTTGATACGGTTTGTTCTGAACCAATACTGGAATCATGCTGATTAATTTAGACATTGATTTGTGTTGTGTTTATCGTTCAGATACCAACAAATGCGCAATTGCGCCGTGTAAGAACGATGCCAGGTGCACTAATCTTCAAAATGCGTACTCATGCACATGCTCACCGGGCTGGCTAGGCAACAACTGGGGCCAGGGTTTGGCTATAAATTGCTTGACAATAAACATACTTGGTTTATTTCATTTCAGCTACTTTTCTTTGACAAAATATAACATAGCATACGCAGCCTGTAAATGAGTGACCTTATTTAATAAAGGCGGAGTGCAGACACTTTGCAAAAGGAGGGCTTGGACGAAAGAAAGTTTGTATTAACAATGCGATTCACGTACCCTTCGAGCCATGTTATGTGCTTTTCATATCCATAAACTGGTCCACGCGCAGTTACTTCCGATTTTTAATTGGATTCAATGAAGTTATTATGAACTTTGTTAATAACTCCAGCCTTCGGCGACTTTCCAAGCATACATTGGGAACTGAATAAGCACCGGTTTCCTTGTGCATGCAGGGATACAGGCAATGACTATTTTATTCCACTTTTCAAATTATACCATCTGCACTCTCTTGACAACAACTTTACTTATTCGCAACTTCAATGAAGTAAAGGTTATTTACTCAACACGTTTAAAAGACTATGCTGTAAATGTAGGTGTTTATGAACGTTCAACGTCCCTGCTGTTTGTTTGAAATACTTCAGTAACAATCTGTTGGCAATAATAATTAAAAAAAATGGAACAAAATAAGACAGACATGTACGAAAGAAACATCTATGAAAACAATAACTTATTCTAACGATATATATATCCGTTACGACCAGTAAATTCAAAAATAATTCATCATTTCTTCTTTTGCGCGGCTGCATTCTTTTGTGCGGCTGCATTTCAACTTTGCATTAATCCACTGTGCGCACTAGGGCAGGAACGGATTTTTCGAGCGCCCTCGAAAACGTGTATTATTCCTATATTCATGGCTTATCAAATGGGTTGCTTATGGTACTGTTATTTCACAACTTAATATATTTGTTAACGAATAGTCATTGCGTATTTGGTTAAACGTATAAATATGCATTACGGTATTTATCATAATGTAATCGTGATAGTGTTATACATATTAAACATAAACTACGGAATGCCAACTATCATACAAAAGGAGGAAGATGGCGTCTGAAATGACTTCCAGAATCAAGAAAGCTACTCAATACTTGCTGCGTAAAACAATATCGTATCCGAATTTGGCTCAAGAATAATAAAAATTTGCAAAAAATACATTTTGTAGCACTTAAGTACTAACTCAGTGTCTGATTTAATAAATTTCAATATAACATTTGCAGAGTGTAACATGAACAAAGCGCCCTGATCCTGACCATAAGATACCATTTATATATTTGTATAAAGCACATTTTACGAATAAATCAATTTTTGTAGATGAAAACATATCGGTGTTATATCAGGTAACACATTTGATATCAATTGAATGCCATAAGACGTATTTTTTAACATTTGCCTTTGAAGGTTAAATAGTATGTGTACCATTTTATCTTATGATGTTAGCTGTTTAGCATACGGTGAAGTTCTTGTATTAAATTCAATATTAGTTCATTTCACATATTAATTTTTGTCATTCATACCAAAGATGGCATAACAAAATACATTTAAACTAGTATGCATGTAGCTGTCCTTTTTAAGAAAGTAATCAGCCAGCCATTTTTTGTCTGCTTAATGTTACATTGAACATGGTTGTATTATGTTAACCTTAACCTTTTGACAACCACAACATCTGGCACACGTAGTCGCACTATTAACATGAGCACCGAATTGTTGAACATGGGTTATCGCTTTTTACATTTGCATTATATCATGTTAAACATATTGGGTGGAGCTTAAGCAACACTCGGTGCTACTGTAATGATAAAATAGAGTGTGATGCCTCATCATTTCTCCAACAGTAAACACATTGATTCGGATTCGGGGGATTTGCATATATTGCATGTTTCCATAAACACGCCTGTATATGGGCACTTATAATATTTCCATAGCATGCTTTCGAGGCTTGTCAGCGAGCGATTGCATAGTCTTAACCTACTTGCCTTCCTTGGCTGTCAACACTTTTTTTTTAATGAACATTCCCTCTGTACCAGGCTGTCCGTACCATGCTGAGACAAACCTGGTCGAGTCCTTCACAAAGTCCTTCATACTAGCTGTCCTTTCGCCTACTAGTATGTTAAGAGTTGCACGCGTTCAGCATCTTAATAATTTTACCTTTATATGTACCACAATATCCAGCAATATGGCTGCTTGCAGATATAGCGTGTGAATAGAGAGCAAGTCGGTCGCGAATAGACTATGCCTTTAAACCAGTTCTCGAATTTCAAATGTAATTATGTATATTTCCGTCTATTGGCCAGTGAATTAAATTCAGTAAAGCAGATCAATTTATTACTGAGCATTGGGTCTTATTAGCAAATTGTCGTTCAACCACTTCTACTTTTAATAGTCTTTGTAGCACCCGATTATGAGATTCCCCTTTTTAAGTAAGCATAGCAATAGGTACTGGATTCAATTCATGGATTAGAATATAGTTAATGTTAACGTTGATTGAATTCTCTTGTTAGCCAATCACTCTTAAATAAATCAGATTTATGCCATACATGTTGTTGTCTGCAATCCTAATGTGCCTTCTAGACACAACGTGGGTTCCATCCGTATTAGATACATTACACATTTTCTGGCCATGAGTTTTAAAAGTGTGTCGTTGCGGTTATTTCTTATTTATATTGCTTGATCAACTTTAACAGACGTTGGTGCTATTGTTCCAGTCGGAAAGTTCACTAGATCGGGTGGATGATTGCCTTGGATCAAACCGATTTATACATTATGTCAACCTTAATCGATTATCTGCTATATCTTTAGCACCTGCACTTATCGCCCTCCGCATTTCTTCTGTCTGGTGCTAAACAAAGTCCGCATAACTGGCTCTACTAATATATTCCAGCTCTTATATCATCTTGCTGCACATATGGAAGCTAAATCTTCAAACCATAAGAGTTTCCAGCTTTCAGTGCTGCACCTGTTATCCTCTGTTAGAAGTTGTTTCTATAAACACGTCGCTCAAAATGGCATTCCTTACGTCCTTAACATGTATAATAAAATTATCTCCCTTATAAAACTTGTCAAGAACACGTTCAGGCATTTTCGCCATTGATTTTCTATAATATATGCCGAATCTTGCGTTTTTGAGTTTGTGTAGGACAACAAAGAAATATGGTCACATGATCTTAACTGATGCCAAGTGCAACGGTCAACACCCTTCTCTTTCTGCTTGTCGATTCACAATTGTAAGGAATATGGAAACAAAAAACTAACCCACAATTTAAACGTACGACTGAAAAGAGCTTGATTCTCAGATAAATAGTTAGATCAAGAAATGATTGAACATTATTATGAGTAAATACCGATCGCAAAAAGTTCTCTTGCTAGTATTCCTTATGTCCGTACATATGTGGGAATGTTTTCCCATGTAAGAATCTTGAGACTATTGACTCAATTAGCTCCTCCATCTCGCTATTAGCCAAAATCGTGCCCAATGACCCCACAAAATTCATCAGATAGTGCACACTACCGAGACATAGTTTTTAATTCTGAAACTACCTCGCCATACACACAAACATACATACACACTCAGCACACCGCTTGAATGAACCATTTTCTTTCCTGTTCTTCAGGATCACAAGTGGGTTTGACATTTGACACACATATCCACAATTCATTGTTAAACATTCGATACTGTTGGGTAATAAAATGGTATGGGAATATGAAATACTATATGATGTTGTTTGTGTTACCACTGACTCTACATTAAAAACTCACCCACATTAGTTGTGTTTCAAATTGTCGGCACAAACAAATACACTGTAATTTTCTATATTCGGAACATAATCAATAATTGAATTTCATTATGTATTCAAGGCTTAAACGGTGTTAATCAAATTTTCACATTCCTGTCAGTGGAGGTTACCGTAGGACGATAAGTTAATGGCTTCATGTTTTACCACGCTCTTATGTATAACAATGATAGCGAAATACGTTTCCTGACATCCCTGTAAAATTAGCGTATTCATCGACTTCATTTGAAGTGACCAATCGCAAGACGTTGTATTAATCACATGTCGTGCAAAACATACAAGTACTTCTCTACAATACATTACTTAAATGATTTATAAAAAATATTTGGGTAACAAAATATTTTTGAAAAGGCTCCCCTGTCGTTACCGTCCAGAAATCGTTAAAAAAAATAATATACACTTATAGCTTGTGTCACACCTATGTATAGCTCAATTGTTTTGCTTGATTGGTTTTAAGTCAACGTTGATGTCATTTTTGTTTCCGACAGTTCATACGAAATTTTAAAGACAAGAGAGCTTCTATTAATTTTAGCTCGATTGCATCGAAAGCCTTAGGCTTATTGAAACGCTCACGTGTACGTATCCTAATTTGTTTTAAGATAATGAATGTTGTATTGTATTTGCACATTTAGTGCTAACAGTTAAGTATAATTTACTTATCATTAAGATTACAAAATATTTCATGAAATTATTCAAGAAGGTCGGAACAACGTTAAACTATTAAATGCTTTACTTATAGACATTGAATTAACTCTTTCAAATAAACTGAACTCAAAAATTCAGAAAATTTAGAAACACTTCCGGTTCCGGTTAAGAACAGACACGGAAATGTAAATTAATAAAAAATGGAATAAAAGCTATTTGTCAGTGTTCAAACTATAAATTGCATGGATTTATAATGTGTATGGACTTAAGCCAGAAGGGCAAGTATGGTACTTTGATTGAAAATGAAACAGAAAATTAAGTATTTATAAAAAAAAGTATTGCCTTTTAATTTTTCGCCGGGTGGGGCTGGATTTATTTGAACTTGTCGGCGAAAACCGGTTCATATCAACATCCTAGTTGACTGCTATTTTTTTACGCATGATCAAACCAATTGATGAAATATACGACCAACCCTCGAATGCGGCAAAGCGTAGCCAATCTACCGAATATGTTCACATTTATGTAAATGATTAAAACAGTGATTAAATTACACTGTTATATCTACAGCAAAGTGCAGCGTTCTGTGTTAATAAGAATGAATAAAAGGGCGTATTATCCCACAGCAAGTGAATTGGCGGCTAGTGACAGTAGTCTTCTGGAAACGTCACTCTTTGACACACCCGAGGAACCAAAACATAACCACAAATCTAATAAAAAGAAGACTGAAAAAGTTACATCTGGCCAGAAAATTATAACAGAATTCGTGACCACCAAACAAAATGAAATCCAACCAAACCGTTCAGAACCATCATCTTTTGAAAAGCGACTGGATAAAATATGTTCCAAACTTTCAAACGTCCTCACAAAAGACGATACTGGCATAATAAGAAAAATCATAATATATACGCTTGAAGAACTCAAAGAGTAATTGCTAGGATCAGTCGTGGAACAAATAGAAATAATAGAAAGCAATATGTTTGACCAAGCGAAAGAATTGGCGTCGCTAAAAGAAAAGCTGAATGAGAAAAAACAAGGAAATATAAATTCTAAAAAAATGCAACGAATCCTCCAAACAAACCTACAATGCCGGTATAAATGATATTGAGCAGTACGGGCGCAGATCTAGTGTCCGTATATCTGGCCTATCAAATGACGTTGAAAACCAATCGTCAATTGAAGTAACCGACAAAACGGTCAAAGTGATGAGCCAACATTTAGATGATGAGCCAACATTTAGACTTTCATCTTGAATGCAAAGACATTGATGTCTCTCACAGGCTCGGCAAGTACATTCCTAACAAGAATAGACCAGTAATAGTGAAATTTGTGCGGCGACGAACTAAAATTGAGCCAAACTTCTAAAGGGCACCGGAATATACATTTACGAGGATTTAACAAAGAAAAACGCGGAAGTGATAGCATCTCTGCGCCTCAAAGAACCGGTTTGTGTTGAAAGGGCTTGGTCGTACGAAGGCAAGCTATTCGTGAGGTATAGGGGCAGTGAGCGTAATGAACAGATACGTTTTAATCATTACCAGAGTTGGCTGAGTAAACCGTGGCCAATCAAAGAACCGACCACATGCGCTCAGAAAGTATCGCCTACTGTTGCAAGCAGCCGACCACCAAAACATAAGTAATAAGAACTTCGTTAAACTTGTGTTTCCTACTAAAGCAGCAGCAGTCTTGTAAGCATTCATGTACCATATCGTGATGAAATTCGCATTTATAAATGAATGAATACTTTGTACATACAATTAGTAATAACTAAATTTAAAAGTTTGACGATTGAAGTTATTTATGTGAATATTTCATTTTTACGATCGTTATTTTTAGTTTAGACTGCGCACTGTGCAAGTCTTCTGATTACATATGTGTCCTTATTATTTTTCCATGTACCTAACTCATTGTTTAGTTTTTGGAACTTACCTTTGCTAATACTTACGTAATTACCTTTCGGCTCCTTCCTAATATTCATTCCACTCTTGCGTATATTTATATATACCTTCCAACGTATGTATATTTAATACGCAGTTACTTAATAATCGACCTGGCAGTGTGCGTATCTCCCTTACAAATCACCTACACACACTAATGTTTTGCTGCGTACGTACTGTAAAATTACCCACCGTCTTGTTTACTTACCTAGATACCAGACGGTCTTAGCACCATTTACCTACTAGTTATCCTAGGTAAATGTCTTCACTCGTACCTTCGAACCTTTCTTTAATTATATTTTATAACTTATCATTCTTTGTACTTACCGTCTTAATGGCTTTTAAACCATGCTGCTTGCATATATTTAAATGTTAATACCACTAAGTTCGCTATTGCCCGTCATGATTTAATTATAATACAATTATGGTACGAATTTTTGTTTTTGATATCAATCGCTTCCATACACAAGGTTTTCGCCAATAACCTTGTAAGCAAAATTTGTTTTTATTACAAAATATCAGAGTATCTATAAATACACAAAAATTTGTCTCGGTAATTCAGTACTGATTAAAAGTCTAAAAACAAAAAGGCCTAGTAATCACTGGGGGCTGACGAGGTATAAGCGTAGTCCGTTTCGCTACGAAGTCGGGTATATGTTTTACTACGAAAACATTGTGTACATACACTACTTAATCAGGCGAGTTTCATCTTTTCTGGTGTTTATGGATTAGAGAACGGAACATCCAGTAATGGTAGGTACTTATTTTCAATAACAAACTAATAACAAATGTGCGTAGTTTCAGCCTGTACATTTATTTTGTGGTAAAATCGAAATATTTTGATTTGAAGCAATGCATAAGGTGGTTATTATGTTAAAATAGCCAATTACGGTAACTTAAATCGAATAAAACTACATGTTACTTTGATTCATTGTACATTACACATTTTAAAGTACAAAAACGGTTACGAACATGTATTTTAATTATTCAAATGCTTTGTTTCGAAGGAAATTACAAGTCGCTTTATGTATAGGTTTCGCACAGAGTATGTATTGGTTGTGCTACGAAGTACAAATATAATGTATAGGTTACTCAACGAAGTCTCTGTATCCTTTTCAGGACATATCACATGCAGTTTGCAGTTACTGCAGACTACCATTTCCCAGTGCAAAAGATGCTGTGCTTAATTGTGCGCATGAGCATCCAAACGAAAAGGTTCCCTTTATGTGGGAGATGCCTTGTGACACTGCACCAGGTGTACAATACAGAAATCGCACGTTCAATATTATGGGTGGCGACATTAAAAAGTATGCTGAAAATATTACATTCAATCCGGTTTCTGGCAAATTCATAATTCCGATAAAATCTACAGTGACAGAAAGTCATGTGCGAAAGATATCACGAATTAACACGCCCATTGTCAGATATTTCCCGAGCCAGTGGTACCTTCGGACAATGTAGACACAACCGGGATGGAACCGTCAGAGCGCCGGTTTAATTATGTACCGTAGCTATACCGGGAATCTGTCGGCATTCACCAGGCTCCCCGTAGCTCTGCCGGGGTCTGTTTGGGCCCCGGTGGAGCTATGGTGCCGTACCGGTGCAGTTCCGGTTGTTCACAGTGCCACGCCGGTCGTTGTCGGTCCTTCCCGGTGACTCGCGGTTCATCTCGGAGGTATTTAACATTTTAATATTTTGCCAGTGCAGCCCCGGTTGTCCCCGGTCGTCTACGGTGCAATCCGGTGGAGCACCGGTTCATCCCGGTATGGCCCCGGTTCATCCCGGTAGATGCCTGATCACGCGCCGGGGCTCCGCCGGCATCATAGTGAGACCGGACCTTAAGCGCATTGTAACACAAGGTAAATTTACCGGCCGTCATGTACACAGTAAACAATAACCTGTGACAGAAACCCACTGTCAAGCCTTAACAACAATACATTGATAAGGAAATTGCGGATTTGTGCCATTGGGGTCCTACTTTCCACACCTTACGGCTGTTACAGGTGTTGATTTTACAGGTAAAATCATGTATACGAACATGAAATTCATCTCAAAATTAGTTGGCGATAACCGATTTTCAAGAAAATCGCTTTGACAGATAAAATGTAAAAATCAAAATCCGTATGAGATAAAGAAGGATCGAAGTTGGGACATGGGATTTACTTTGACATAAGCAGAGTTTCGAGATAACATAACGAGCATCGACTGTTACTAGTATTTGTTAAAGAATACCGTATGCTAAAAACCTATCGTCGGTCTCTATCAAAAAGAACGTATAAGGGATTGTCACAAGGTGAAGATGCGTAATTTATATTGAGACCGACGACAATAGGTTCTCGACTCTCAACTGTCGTCTTATATATGGATTTTCGATTTTGATCGTTTCCTTTGGCCTAGTCGTGAATTTAATTATATCATAATAATGTGCATTACCATGTCGACTGTGCGCTTCGGATCATGTTGTGTCGTTGTTACTATCTCTTCCCCAAAGGAAACATCCAGCCACTCCATGACTCTGTATTTAAAAAAAACATGTTCTTTATTTCGCCTTTGAGAGATAACCAATACGTCCTCTGTGAGGAACGCATACACGCTAAAGCGTTGTCGTAGCGAGGCATATACGTATACTGTCAGAGACATGATCATACATTATAATACTATTTAGCCTTTATTTCTGACAACTGGGTCACCCTATACATTTCTGAACACACCAGTGGCTTAACGATACATACATCAATATGGAAATTGTAAAATTGTGTCAATTAAACATAGATGTAAACTTTAATTGCATTTTTGTAAAATAAAACTTGACTTCGGTTTGATAAAGCAGCGGTAAATTTAATGTTTAACGCATAAACCAGACACTAGTTGAATCATAATTTGATGTAACAGACCTATGAAATGTCATTGTGCTTAAATTCAGAGTTTTGTTATTACAAAAGCATAATCTTACCTGTTTTAAACACAAATTTCCACTAATCCGTTCTTCGATGTCATGTGTATGTACACAATGTTTTCGTAGTAAAACATATACCCGACTTCGTAGCGAAACGGACTACGCTTATACCTCGTCAGCCCCCAGTGGTAATAATGCTCGCCAGTATAAATCTGGGAATGATCTTATTGTAAGAATCTATTAATGTACCGTTACGACGAAGGCATTAATCTTGTAACCTGTAGACGAGGGTAATCAATGAATATTTCCTCGTGAATTATATTGTTTTCGCCACATAAAAATCGTGCACGAATAAAACTAATCGTAAATGAATAGAACATTTATAGTGCAAAAAGCAAAATACAAGTGGAGTTCAAGGATGCCGGAAAATGCTTTAGAGCTGAACAAAACAATTGTCAGTGTGTACCTCCTTTTTTTAGTCTGCTCATAGAGGTTTAGTCTGCTTGATCGCAATATCAAAATTGTCAAATAGATTACAGTGGTTTGTCTTTATACTGTGTACTTGGCATTCAAAGTACATGTGCATGTATTTTTGTATTGTTGCGATGTGGGTTTTTTCTGTCACACGTTACGTATAGTCTAAAGAGCATGAATAATGTTATTTTATTGTTGAATTAAAGATAAATCTGCCATTAATCTTAATCAGTGAACATATAATTAGCACCGCAACGCTAAAGCAATAAAGTCGTGAATTACAAGCAATTTTAATCATCATATCTTACTAGGGAATTAGGTTATCGCCAACGAAAACTCGTGCAAAACGTTCAAAAATAAAATTCAATGGGAATAAATGGTATCATGTATGCATAAAATGTTAAATGCTAATGAAGCTCAAAGTGCCGGGTCAATGGTACTAAGCTATACACAACAAGTTTTCATTGTTAGTTGTGTTGTTGTTGTTTCTTTCGTTTTTTCATATTGTTTAGGTTGCTTTATTGTTAGCAATATATAACAGTCATTAACATGACAATGACTAATTTTTTGTATTATTTTGGCGACTTTTTTTTGTCTCACTGTACATATATTTTCTTGTACACGTTGAAATGTATAGTTGGATCCGATTGTATCTTTATTCATATTGATCTGTCATGTCCATTCTTGTACTATTAATCTTTTTTATTTTCCTGTTTTTGTTTATTTTGTTGTATTTTTTTAAGTCGGAATACTTTATCAGTTTAAATAAACGTCCTTATTTATTTTAACTTTTCCAAGGCATGGGTAATCGATTTTAGCATCAATTCTCTTACATTAATTTGTTTATTGCTAATGTACTAAAGTGCGTTTTTTATGTCTCTATTGGGGACCAGTCGTTTATTGTTTTTTTTTCTCACTTATGTGATCATTTATTTTTACCTCTTAATTTCTATGGAATATTTATCGTTTTGTATCCCCTTTTTGTATTTTCCTTTTTTGTTTGTATGTATTGACATTGTGTGTCTTAAAGGAACCAACTGGACATATTTTTAAAAGAAACTTACTGGACAAGTACACACAAATTATCATTTACATCATCGTACACCTCTTTAAATGGTTAAATTATGCACTTTGAATGTACAAGGGCTAGACAATAAAAACAAACGTATACAATTCTTTAACTGGTTAGACGGAAAAAAAGTATATGCCTATTACAAGAAAGCCAGCTGACACATATCTTAGCAAAAACCTTAAAAGATGAATGGGACGGATACATCTATCTCAGTGGGCAGCATTCAAATAAACAAGGCATTACCTTTCTGATAAAAAATAATATAGGGATCACAGTCGATAACTTTAACGAAATAATAATTGGCAGACAAGCAAGTATAGATATCAAAATACACGAAACACAACTAACATTAATCAACGTTTACGGCCCTAACATAAATGATTCCACATTTTACGAAACATTATAATCCTTTATAATTAATAACCAAGATAAAAATATATAGTTTGTGGTGATTTATATACTATTCTAAACAAAGTATTAGATAAAAAGAAGGAAAACCGTTATACTCATCCTAAAAATAGAAACATTTTAAATAACATAATTGAAACCCACAATATGATAGACATCTGGCGTACAGTTATTCCAAATGAAAGCAATTTCACCTGGCACTCAAACACAAAACCAACAATATTTTGTAGATTGGACTATTTTTAAATATCTGACTCTCTTTGCAACATCATTGACATGCAGCATAAAACCTGGATTCATAACTGACCACTCTCTAGTTGAACTTAAACTGCACAAAATACAACCCGAAATAGGCACAGGATACTTTAAAATTAATAACAGCATCTTATTAGATACACAATATCAAACGCAAATAAAACAAGAAATATTCAATACAGTTAAAAAATAATAAAAATGCTAACCCGAACACCTTATGGGAAGTAATTAGAGGAAATAAACGTAACACAACTATTATATATACATCATTTAAAAAAAAGAAACACACAAACTTGAAACTGAAACCACCAAAATCATTGAAACACTTGAAAAAACAATTACATGAAACAAACACAAACGACACTTACGCCATTGAAAACGAAATATCATTACAAAAACAAGTATTAAAAGGAATTTATCATACACATCTTAATGAAATAATACTACGAGCACGTGCGCAGCATATTGAACACAATGAAAAAAAATACACAATATTTTGCAAACATCGTAAAACTTAGAAGTGAACAAAAAACTGTACACAAATCAGTAGTCAATGGCGAAGATATAACAAGCAGAACTCAAATACTTGAAGAACAATGTTTATTTTTCAAAACCCTCTATAAACGAAAACATGTTGAAAATAACACCTTTTTTTAAAATACACAGCATGCTTTAAATCAAGAGGAAAAACAGCTGTGCGACGGATTACTTAATGAATATGAATGTGGAATAGCCCTAAAAGAAATGCAAAATAGCAAAAGTCCAGAATCTGATGGCATCAAAATCGAATTTTATAAAATAGTCTGGAATGATATAAAAACACATCTAATTAATTCACTTAACTATTCATTTAACAACGAAAACATAACTACAATACAAAAACAAGGTATGATAGCTTTCATTCCAAAACCTGGAAAAAACTTAGAATCCTTATCAAACTGGCGCCCGATTAGTTTTCTGAACAATGGTTATAAAATTGCAACTAAAAGTATATCAAACAGAATAAAAAAAATTACCATCAATCATCTCAAGATCACAATCCGGTTTCATTAAAGGACGTTACATTGGTGAAAATGTACGTCTTATACAAGAATGCATAAATTATTTCAACCAACCAAACAATTATGGCCTCATTTTCTTTGCAGACTTTAAAAGGCTTTCGATTCACTAGACCATTCTTTTATGCTCTCTTGCTTAGAAAATATGAATTTCGGTGAAAGTCTCATTAAATGGAATAAATTATTTTACACCGATATTAACAGTATAATTATTAACAATAGCTTTTTCTCAAACAGTTTTAACATCGAACGAGGGGTAAGACAAGTATGTCCACTTTCATCCTCTCTATTTATTATATGCATCGAGTATCTATCTCACTATATCCAATCAAACAAACATATAAAGGGAATATCGCTAAATCCCGACGAAGAATTTAAACAGTTCCTATTTGCTGACGATGCAACTTATTTCTTAAATGACAGTATTGACTCATTCGATAATCTTATATAATCGCTAACCCTTTTTTGAACAGCATATGGTCTTTAACTAAACATAAGTAAATGCACTCTGCTACGTGTAGGTAAATTAAAACAAAGAAATATTTACCTTAAAAAAAGAAATGAAATTCAACTGGACATCAGATGAAGCAACAACGTAAGGAATAACCATTACAAACAATGAAAATGAAACAATTCTAAAATCATGGCAGCATCATAAACTTACACTTATCGAAAAAACACAGTGTTGAAAACGTTTGCACTCCCTAAATTAATGTATACACTAACAGTTCTCCCAAACCCACCAAATGATATTATTGAAGATACAAAATCAGAAATATTTCATCTCATATGGGACGGTAAACCTGATAAGTTTAAGCGAACTCAAATAGTTCAATCAGTAGAATATGGAGGTATCAGACTAACAGATAAAGATTCATTCCTGAATGCAATCAAATGCAGATGGGTCAAAATATATTTAGATACCACCAATACGAGTAAATGGAAATTATTCTACCAGAAAATCCTTAAAACATATGGTGACTCCTTACTTTTTTAATGTAACATCGACAACAATATCTTAGACGACATTTCAACCAAAAACATATTTCTATCGAATGTTCTATCGGCATGGTGTAAAGTTTCTCAAAATTTAGAAACCAAAATAAACAGTAAAATCATTTTATGGAACAATAAAGACATAACTACTAATTTGAAATCGTTTTTCTATAAACATTGGTTCGAACGAAACATAAAATATGTAGGTCAATTGTACGACTACAGAGATAAACAACTTCTATTCCTTTGATTACTTATGCTACATATTCGGAGTACCTGCACGTAATTTCCTGATGTACTACACATTGACCAAATGTATATCCAAACATATTAAAGCTGTTACCTATACAAATAACACACCATGTACTCAATAAACTATCGTAAGAAACATAATTGCAAAACAAAACAAAACAAACCAAATATTTTACACACTTCAAATTTAAAACCCTGCCGAAATCTCTAAAGCTCAAACTATATGACAACACCTTCTTCGAGAAATTGAATTTAATTGTAAACAATTAATCGTCATGTCATTTAATCAACTACTGATAGCACACTAAGAAATTTTCATAATAAAAACAATCAGAGAATCATAGCTACAAATATATATCTTTTTAAGTGCAACCTAACCAATACAAATCTATGTGATATGTATAGCAAACATATTGAAACAATAGAACACCTTTTCTGGGAGTGTAAACATATTCAATCGCTATGGAATCAATTAACAAGCTTTCTAGAGAAACAACAATTAAATGTTATACTATCTCTCTCAAACGTCAGTTTAGGGGTAAATACCTTCAAATACAAGAGGTTAATAATGCTGTGAATTGCATAGTCAATCAATTTATACCAAAATAACGGTTCGATGTGGTTATCAATGTGCTTCAATTTTGAACGCAATGTCACATAGTACATACGGTTGCAAACGACATTTTAATTCATGATTACATGAAGCTGTAAATTGTAACCACATCAGATAACGTTGTCAGCTAATGCATAAACAACAAGTATGTAATTATATGGCCCAACATGCTACCTAGCTTTTTAATTGGCATTGAATCAATATCAGATGTTAATCTCTTCTTTCTTACATGTACAGTATCTGGGGGAGAGCCCCATTAACTTCGACGTAAATCGCCTTTGAACGAGTTTTTCAGCTAAATATACTTACGACACGTTTAATATTATGTTTTGTTCTTTTAGACTGTGGTTTCCCACCAGATATTCCAAACGGAATCATTACATTATTTGACGAATCAAACACAACGTATGGTGCCCTTGCAAAGGTTAATTGCACACCAGGCTATGAACATACCCAACATATCATACAATGTGCAACATCTGGATGGGAGAACACGTCCTGCGAACCGCATGGTTTGTTAAACAAAAATATATTTAATAAACACTGTGTTATATTGATAACTGTAAATCAATAGTTTTGAAACCTTTACAATATACATGTATTTAAAATAAGTTATATTTCTAAAATTACATTTATGAAAATCAATACATTTATTACCACTTAGTTGTGTTGAAACCTGAGGTCTTTGCACTCATATTTATATATAAAATAAGTCAACACATGCAAATTTTGTGATTCAAATTTATAAGAAAATTATCGTTTGGAGGACTATTAAGAGGCCCCTAAGCATACGTTATGCAGACAATAACGACTACAACTGCAAACTGTTGTGTTGCAAACGTTTTCATTATTATTGTTTATACATGCTTAAACTTGAATACAACTGGCATTTACTTATTAATTACTAGATTGTGGACCTACTCCATCTGTTCAAAACGGATTTGTTCAAACATCAGATGGAACTACTTTTGGAAAAACGGCAGTGTATGCATGTATACCGGGATATACATTTATTGGATTCCCCGTTGTATCATGTCTTTCTTCAGGATGGCCTTTAATTGAAAATTTATGTGTAATCAAAGGTAACACAATAGCGTCGATTTAATAAGGTATTTTTTAATAAGTGACTGAGAAAAGTGTTGTGAATAATAATATTTCTTCACAAGTGCAAAATTTTAGCTATCAATATGTTATCTTCCTGTATTGTCGCAAAATTATATAAAGTGTGGGTTTTGTGGTACATGTTTTAGATTGCGGCCAATTGAAGAACCCAACAAAAGGTAAGGTAGATATGAGTAAAGGCTCCACCTATCAGGCCGTTGCCAGGTACACGTGTAACCGAGGTTACGATTTGATTGGAGATGAGAAGAGAATGTGTCAGTCAACTGGGACTTGGTCAGGCATACAACCGTCTTGTATTTCAGAAGGTTATTTACGGTTATGTCTAATACAATACTGTCTATTATAAGAGTTGTTTTTCTTAACTAAATTGTAAACCAATTTACATCCTGATGCTTTTGTTTGTTATTGCAATTGAAACAAACATTTATGTAGCAAAATATAGTGTATTAGCTTTATAGTTTGTGTATAATGTTTAAGTCTTTCTTAAATCTGTATAGTAAAGGTAAAGGCACTTTACTTAGCTAAAAGCTTCGAATGATGTCATTGAAATGCTTGACTTCTATTATAAAATAAATTTAGATATGCTGTAGATGTTCTTGCACCTCTGATTGCATTACCTTATCATGTTCATGATCATATTGTATATGTATTTGTTTGCAATCTTGAACTGCAAGTTGTTCAAAGCGTGAAAAAAATGCTTCGTTTGAGAACATCAAAAATATATTTTAAAACAGTTCTCATATGACAGCTTTGATATATCACCCTTGTCTTATCCTATTTCAGAGCAAACGAAAGTTGTTTGCAAAACCAATGTCGACATTCGCGGCACGGAATGGAAGGAAGTAATTCAAGGCTCCACTCGTGTTCAGCAATGTGCTGAAGGATTCGAAGGTATTTCGTTTATTTGATGCCATTTTATTAGATATCATACAGAAGTGTTTTGTCTCTAATAAACTGAACTATTTCTAAACGTTATCTGATAAAATATTGTATGGGTATTACAGCATACACTAAACTCTGTTAAAAGGTCAAAAATAAAAGATCTGGGTGCGTTTTATTCAAATGTTAATTGTAATTTTAGGCAACATTACAAGAGTATGTTTAAATGATGGCACTTGGCAACTTTCACAGTATAACTGTGTCAGGAAGACAGTGACAGATGTATCCGAAAAGGTACTTGTATAGGCAAAGTGACTTTCGGTTGAATTACTTATACGAGCAAATAAACTCTCAGATGAACTACGTTTTATGGATATATGCGCTTTTTAAGGAAATATAATAGGAACTGTTTCAATCTCATTTATCTGTTAAAAAACTGTACTAATGGTTTCAACTTGATATCGCAGAGTAGATCACTAACCTAATTTATACGGCTTTTATTTGAAAACGCGGTATTGTTGCACCATTACACAAATACAGAGATCACACATTATAATACCTTTATCATCTCTTACTAAAAGAAACAGAAATATGTATGTTCACGTTTTAAGTGTTATAGTGCGTGTGTTTCACTGCCATTTATTCAGGTCGAAAAGTTTGTGAGCAATGCCACGGCTGACATGGTCAGCAATGCTTTGGAACAGATTGTTAATGTGACTGGATACGAAGATACCACAAATACCTTAGCACTCTTAACTGATGCTGAGATCACAGTTCTGGCAAACAGCTTAGCAAAAGTCGCTGAAATTGTCGTGAACAAAAGTTTACCGACAGAACATGTTGTTAAGGTATAGTAATACTACTGACTCAGAACATATATTTTCCCGTTTTAGGATAGTATTTCTTTGAAACCGACGTCGAACAATACAAACTTAACTGTTTATTAATTAGCACTGTAGTTTTATAGTTTAGTGTACGTTAATTGGAAACGAAAGAAACATTGTTATTCATGCTTTTTAGGCATATGTCCAGTCTGTTAGCAACCTAGTAGATGAACGAAATAAACAATCATGGGAGACCATAAAGCAACATGTAAGTACGCAACAACCATTTAGAAACAAATATGCTTTTTCAGATATGAATCTAAGCTTCAAATAATAATCGTTCATAGAAAACATAATTTGAGACTTAAATTAACTTTATACAGGCTCTTGATTGAACCTATTTCAAATAAAATCGAATGGTATTTTTATTTACAGAACAGTTATGGTGGAGAAAACATGTCTGTAGACAAAATTGGAGTCGCCCTAAGGGAAAAAGTGGCGTCTGGCGAAGAAGGTTTCACAAACATTACGATTGTGCAGAAAAACGTTGCACTTGAGGTGAAAAAAGTTAACAAGCAAGATATAGTTTTTCCTTACGCAGACATTACGATTGATCAGCATCAAGATCAAATTTGGGCGAAAACCTCCGACAGCAGTATTCGACTGAAGGCGAAGGCAATTGGTAGGTACTTACTTTAAATTTAATTAAACAGTTGCGTAATATATAATGCATTACAGGTGCATGATATAAATAAAAAAATAATCTGCTTTTAAGCAATACATATACTTGTCAAACAAGCGTTTTTTACATGCGAATTTTACTTATTGTTTAATTGTATATCAAGAAATACGTTTTCTTGATTGACAGGTGATACCGAAGTTATTGTGACCGTTGTGATTTTTAAAGATATGAGCCATGTTTTACCAAATACTTCAGAAACACCTATAGGGTACTGCAATTTATCGAAATTAAAACTTGTTTAAGTACTATGTATTGTTCGTTTGACTGTTTTAAATGTAACTTAAGGAATGTTATTCGCTTTTGACCAAAGATAAAATTCAGTCAACATAGTAAAGTCCCGTATTTTACAGAGTCAAGACAAAAGATCAGCAAATAAATGGTCCTATTCTTTCACTTTCTCTCTCCAATCACTTCGGAAAGCTGAATCCGCCTGTATTGCTGACATTTGGACGAATGAAGGTACACTTTATGTTACACATGCGGATTATTGTTATATGCACAAAACATGTTCAAACACTTAAATGCCGATTGAAAATGGTTTTACGTTTCTGTTCTTTCATTTTCAGGCAAACCTCACAAGCCCTGTTTGCAGTTACTGGACGTTTGGAAGGTACTTAAAAACTTATTCTATTAAATAAATACTTACTAGTATATGTAGATTTGAAAATATTTGTGTATATTTGGGGGCTGAAGGTATGTATGTAATTAGGTTACGGCACAGCTTTTATATGATTGTGTTTGTATTTAGGAAAAAAAGAAACGGGTTATTGGGCCAGTGACGGTTGCGTGTTGCTAAATTCTGATGAAAACAAAACTGATTGTCAGTGCGATCATCTCACCAATTTTGCAGTCCTGATAAGTCCATTCGTTGAGGTATGTAATTACCGTAATTAAAGCTTTCGGACACAGTAAGTTTTCGGACGTCCTCTTTTTAAGCCAAAATAATTATTTATGTGGTTCAAATTAATCGGACACCCAGATTTTCCCCATAAATTAATTTCTCTATTAAGTACTTTTAATTTGCGGAGGAATGCATGTGTATCACAAATAAACGTATTTTCATTAATCCGTTGACATATTACACCTGTATTTGGCAATCTAATAACGGGCATAAACCTGGCAGATGAATATAAAAGATCGTTTTTCCGTTAAATTTGCGTTATTTTTGGTGAATTGGCGTGTATACCTGTTAACATTGGCATCACCCAATTATTAATGAAGGTGTCATAGTGTACATCACTTCAGAAACATATCAAATATGCTTATTGTATGACTAATGAAAATTAATGTTCCGTGCATAGTGTCAGTTCAGAGTTCAGATATATGCTACTACATGTTCTTGCTGATGTGTGACAAATTTACTGCGTTAAATTCTATTGTTTTCAAGACATCAATATCAAAATTGCAACAGTTTGTTTGGATGCAAATTAATCATTTCTACTACAGTCTATCAAATGCTAATCATCGTACGCTATGGTCCATGTATAACCTTTGTTTAAATAAAGTAAAACAATGACTTTGTATTAATTAATTGCATCATGAAGTAATTTTAACGAATACAAAACGGTGTCTATAGGCAAGACAGTATTAATTGGTGACTCTTAACACGGGAATATAGGAACTTCAAGTACATTAGGCATATGGTCGGTATGTCTCTAAATTTTTGTAAGTGTATATGTGGAAATATTCTTGAGTTATCTGAATTTTCGGAAACGAAACAACAAAGTTTTAAGTGTTCGAAACTTAAAGTAATAACGGTAGAACTCATGTAAACCATATGTGACAAAATATACTACACGTATCATGCGTACATTTACAAATCATGTAACACTTACAGCTACTATAATCCTATTCCAAAGGAATTCAAAACATAAAGTTTATAATCAAACATTTTATAAAGTTCAAATCGGACAACATATGTATACAAATGGAAAAATTATCGAATTATTTTTTTTTTATAACGGGTATTGCAATTCAAAATAACTTTTGCAAAATGGAAGTATACATTGTCTTCCTTCCTCTTCATGATGTGATACATTGGGATAATGAATCTAGCAAACTATTTATAACGTTCATACGATCCATTTTGGAATAATTATAAAAAATAATACATGTTTTCAATATTTAATACAAATAAGTGGCTTTTCCACAGCGCGAAAATATAGAGGTATCATTTTACGAACATCTTTATCATGAAATATTTTAGATAGATCAATTTAATCTATGACCCTATTTTAACAAATACATTTTATTCGGTATCTTTAATTTTGTACCTGTATTTTCGTGAACGGTTTAAAACAATAGTCGGTGAAAGATTGCATAATTGAATACTTATGGAACACACACAATATGGATATGTTTGAAGAACGATATTGTAGCATCCTTCATCCTTTTTGTTTAAAGCAGTAACTGAAAGACCGCATAGGGCACTTCAGTGCTTGTGTTAACAATTTTGAAACAATAGCATAAAGATCGTTTGGACTTACGATGAATATTATCCTATTCGCTTACTTTGTGAACGTTTAGTGCGAATTAGGGACATGTATTTATTTAATTTTCGTTACAAATGTTACCAATGTTGAAAATATTGTAATTTAATCCTGGAAAATAAGGTGTCTGCAAACCTCTAATTCATTTAAGTTAACCTTATTTTCGTTTTATTAATAAAATATTAATTGCTCTACGGGTTAATTGAAATACTTGAAACAAAATGTCTTGTTGATTAGAACAAGATTTGCATATAAAAATGTTCAATATGTTGTAGTTTTCTATCTGACACAATTGATCCTTAAAACGAGTTTTAAGCGTTCGACCTGTCTGACCGACGTATTGCGCAACTACAAGGGTTCGTTTCATGCAATTACATATACTACGTGCAAATGTCTTCCAGAAACACTATTTCTTAATGTTCAACCGTGAATTGAAGTTTATTGACTGACACTATCTACCATAATACACTACTCAATAAATAAATCTTTACGTCATATAGACTTCATGTTGATAATGCTTATGAAAGGTCATCGATTAAACGCTTTATTTATGGAAAATACAAACGGTTGGTGTACGAATAATTGTGATTGTAACATTATGTGTAGTGGAAAGAAATAGTCTAGAATAAATCGGTAATTTAATATTATACGTAATCTTATTTATAAAGGTTGCAATAGAAACGTTAAGCTTTTTAGTAAAACGTCTTTCCCTAATCTAAAAGTAAGTTCCAAACAACCGATCATAAACGTATAGTATCATACTATTATAGTAAGAAATGAACTCAAAATAATATCGAAATCAAACAATTATCCTGCATTGTGTTTCAGGCCGACGCAGCGTCTGTGCCATTACGAACGTTATCAACTGTGGGAATGGGGATTTCAATGGCATGTCTGCTGATCACAATGTTGACATACATATATCTCTGGAGGTAAAGGTTCATATAGTTGTAGTTGTTGTATTGGCTGTATTAGTTGTACAAAAAACATTATTAACTGATAGTTTGCGGTAAGGATAATATTACATTATTAAGATATTCGTTTGTACGTGTACCCGAAAGCACAAACTTTTTCTACGACCGTACACCAAGAATGAAATGAACAGATGTTTTAACTTTTCTGATTTAAGAACGCATTTTGGAGTTTAAGCTTTAACGCAATCGGATTTTTGCTTTCTATTTATCTTCTAACGATTGTTCGTTATTCTCACATATATTACTGATTCGTTGATTACATGTTTATGTCTTAATCCCTATTCCTACATGTTTCATGCAGGTTCCTGAAAAGTGACAGGACAATTCTGCTTTTGAATCTATGTGGCGCGCTAATGCTGTCCTACATTATATTTTTAGCTGGTGTAGACAAAACTGCCAGCAAGGTTTGCATATTATTTTTTTCCTATTGAATGGGTTGTGCTAAAAGTATTGGTTATTATTTTATTTCTAAAAATTAAAAATGTATCTATACTGCCTTGGATTGTGTTGATATTTGCCAAAAGTGTGATGTTTTTATTTGTATACGAAGTGTGTTTTCTTTAAATTGAAAAAGGGTACGAATATGGGAAAATTCTGTTATGCCTTTTTATTCTTGTGCTTGTACTCCAGGCTCTGTGTGCAACAACCGCGGTATTTCTACACTACATATACTTAGTAGTGTTTTGTCTGATGCTGGCAGAAGGTATAGACATAGCCATCATGACGGTGTACGTATTCATCACCAAATCAAGACTGAAGCCCCTTCTTATTACAGCATGGGGTAAATGTCCATGAAAAAAGTATATATTTCTTTAAATTGGATTAAAACGCAATGTATTATATGGACATATTAGTTACTTCGCATTATTGCGATTAAAAAACATCATCATTTTGAAGTAAATTTTATTATTTTCACCAACAAAGATAAAGATGTGAACATATAAATACATTTATTGATCGACATCTGTGTTACAGTTTCGCCAGCAGTGATAGTCGCAATCAGTTTGCTGTCAACACAGGCCGATGGCTATGGAAACGAAAAATTGTAAATTAATGGGTGTTGGTTTGGTTTATGATAGAAACTATCGCGTTTTTCGATCCTTTCAAAAGTGTTGGTTATTTAGTTGCAGGATATCCAAATACCGTAATTTTTTTGTATTTTTCAGTTGTTGGCTGTCTTTGGAGCGTGGCCTGATATGGGCCTTTGTTGCTCCTTCTCTACTGATTATACTGGTAATACCAATTCAACCACATTATAGGTTACCATAATGTTATATTGTCACGCCATTCTGGTATTTTATTGTTCTGTTCTATTGACGTGTTTGCGGTGATTCTTTTGTATTGCAGTTCAACATCGTGTGTTTGGTTCTCATATTAAGAAACATGTTTCACATGAAGGCGATGGACAGGAAGACGTCAATGGAAAAGATTAAGTATGTATAATTAATGCATATAATTAGGAATTTACGCGGTTATAAAGCAGACACTATGTTATCAAAGTAAAACTGCCTTTCCATTGTTTTCACAACTATAAAAGGGTTTTCACCTTTGTTTGATGTCAGTTCAAATTTTTGTGTCTAACGTTCACGTAGACCACGTATTTGAATAAGTGCATTATGGAAACATTGAGGTGTTGGCAAAGGCATACAATTCTTATTTTCAAAAATACATTCGGCCATTGATAGATTTCTTTAAATGAGTCATTTGTGCATTTTCGACGGCTTCTTAAACGTGAAATCAATCTTGCCTTAGAACGAGCCTGCGTTCCCTGTGTGTGCTTGTTCCTTTGATGGGCCTCTCCTGGATTCTCGGCATCTTTTACGTCAACGAGACATCTGCATTTATGCAGTATTTGTTTGCACTGTTCAACACATTGCAGGTAGTCCTGAAAAATGAACTAACCATCGATTGCAAATTGAAATTAGTATTGCATATTATCATATATTGTGTTATAGCCTTCTTGTATTGATTAATTATGTTTTCATATTTGTTTTCAGGGCCTATTTATCTTCATATTCCACTGCATTTTTAACCAACAGGTGAGGTTATTTTGGTTCGATTCCCACCAACAAACTCATTAACAGTACGTGTATGGTGACTTGTTTATTGTTTTTTTCGGGGCATCTTTTCACGAACATCTTTTACAGGTCAGAAAAGCTGTTAAAAGTGTGCACAACAAACACGAAAACTTGAAGTCGTTTAAAAGATCAACGGTAATATTACTTTGATTTTTATTTTTTTATTTTATCACATGCCATACCCTGTTACACCTGTGTGTAATATAACCATGACATTTTTTTTACATTACGCATGTGTAGTACAAATTTTTAAGCGTTTTCATTGGCGTATTTTTCGTATATTGACCAATCGCATTTTGTTATTTTGCTGAAATGACGGTGCATCGTAAAATGACGTCACGAAATGTAAACAACATTCGGGATTTATCATTATTTTTGCGTAAATATTTGTTTAATTTGTTCATTTAAAAGCATGTGATAAATACTCGTTGTCATATCATACCATATTTTATTTAACTCATCGAGTTAAATAAAACACTCGTTGTCATATCATACCATGACACTTGTTGTCATATCATACCATATTTTATTTAACTCTTCGAGGAAATTCGTTAGTAAGCTCGCCAAAGGCTCGCTTACTAACAAAATTCATGAATTCGTTTAATAAAATATGGTGTGATATGACAACTCCTGCCAGATTCTATATGTATGTTAAAATATTCAGGTCAGGTATAACAATTTTACAAGGTACATATTACTATTTATTATATAATTTTATTTAAACCGGTCTTTTTATTCACTTTTAGGAAAAGACGTACAACAAAAGTTTTAAGAGCAGCTGTAAGTAAATACTTTTATTTAATTATTTATGTAAATAAAGTATGATTAGATAATAAATAAATTATTGAGTGATAGATGTATAATATGCCATAAACGCCGTTGTTTGTGTTTTATTTCGTAAATGCTATTTAAAGCATTTCAGTGATATAAAGCGCTCGTAGTACCAATGATTTGCGACCGGTATTACACAGTCCTGACATTTCAATTTCAGTTAACTCGCATTCCGAAAACGATTCTTCTACCAGTCAGCACCAGGTATAAATATCCTGTCTTGACATCCATTTAAATGTTGTTCTGTCGAGCCCGCCGCGATATGGTGTTACATGGGCAAGGGCGAATTTAGATTACTGCTTTATGCACATATTGAGGTACATTTACAGCCCATTTCTGTTAATAATGTATTTTGAATTGCAACATGCGCGTAGGAACCATGACGTTAATTAACGTTCAAATTCACTCGTATATTAAAGGTATCTACTGGTAGATTAAAGGTATCTACTGGTAGATTAAAGGTATCTACTGGTATATTAAAGGTATCTACTGGTGTATTAAAGGTATCTGAAGACAATTCGGAAGGTACCCGCATGAATGTCTACTCCAGACTGCGTGACAAAATATTGACCAAGAAGAAAGCCAATCTCATTGACAACAGATGCGAAGATCCGAAAGTCTTCTCCAGACTGCGTGACAAAATATTGTCCAAGAAGAAAGCCAATTTCATTGACAACAAATGCGAAGATCCGATTCCCTTCTCAAGCGAGTCATCCCAAGGGTCTCCCAATGTTGTACTTCGGGCTTTAAGGTTAATTAACAGGAACTCGCGCGTGGAAAGAAGCCATTCAACAAAGAGCGCTAGTACGACTGTAACACAAATGTGAGAAGGGCAAATAATATATTGATCCAAACCTGCAATCAGAGTAATGCGAATAAACATACCAATAATGACGAAACTGTTAACATCGAGCGTAGTCATTTTCACATAGCCACGACTAACCCTGACCAAGCGGATTAAAAAAAAGAATTAGTACAACAGTAACACATAATAATACTAATGTATTTACTTGTTAATTGTTGAATACCCTTACGTGTATTGTGCTTTCTTCAAACAGCTTTAGGCAAAGTTTGTGCACGTGTTGACTATTTACATCAGATCTATCGACATGTATTGCTATTTAGGAAAGTGTACGTGTTGTCTTTTCATTACAAAACACTGTTGATTAATTTACACAGCTATGCTTATTTATTTACTTTCGTTAATTGTTGCATACCCTTACTGGTATGATGCTTTCTTCGAACATCTTTAGTCAAAGTTTGTGCACGTGTTGACTATTTACTTCAGATCTATCTACACGTATTGCCTCTTAGGAAAGTGTAAGTGTTGTCTTTTCATTTTAAAACACAGTTGATTAATTGTCAATCATTAATTTTATGTGTGCATCTATCACCGATTTAGCTTAAGTGATGTTATTGCCTTAATTTTTACAACTTCTTCTATAGTTCGTTTCAAATAGTTACCAATAGTTACCAATGATTTGCATATGTTTCAGCAATTTTAAATCCTTGTATTATGTTGTTGTTGTCAATCTTTAAAAATATTTATATTTGCTGTAACATTTAATAAAGATCATATATACTACTTTCAATTGTTGTGTTTGCTTTTGATTTGGTATTGCTATGCCATGTTGATAATAATTAAATTTCATGATAAGTGATTTTGTAGTTCAGATAATATACTCCAAGATATATCGACTCGGCCGGCGAATTAAATATTTAAATACACATGCATATAAGCGTTTTAGTGATTTTGGTCGTTTATTGAACATAACCATTTGGATATGTTGTACATCAGAATAGTATTCAAACCAGTTCCTTAAATTCTCAGATTTGGAGTATGCAAGTAATAATCTGCCATAAGTAAAGCATGTTCATTCGTAGTTCACTATTTACAAATCACTGAACATATTATGTATATAATACATTTGAATAAGTGCATTCAGTGCAATCGAACTAAAAAACACACGGTAAGTCTAAATAACTATTTTTAATTTTATTTTTGCACATTTGTCATAGTAACATAATTTTTATAACATGAAATGGTTAATCTTGGTAAAGGCATTCAGAGTTTAAAACAGTAAAAATATATATGTACATATTTAAATTAACAATGTTATAGACAATTAAATAGGAAACATGAACATGTATGACGTTAGGGAATTGAAATAATATTGCTGACCCCTAAGAAGATGTCTTTCATTTAAAAACAACCACAGGGAAGTGCTGTGTATTAATTCACTATTGCAAATATATGTGGAGCTCCTGTCCAATTGTTATGATAAGTTATTTTCAGATAAAAATACATAGCAACATTGCACAATAAACCAAATCATATATTGAGTATACAATAATATGATAACGAATTTGTATGTGTTTTTTGCATAATAACTTTGCTAGTGAAATTAATTGAAATACATACCAATATTTTATTTACCTTAACCGACACTAGCTAACCCACGTGAAAGAAGAGGGATATGATAAAAACCTGATTCGATAATACTGCTAAACTTGTCTGTATAGGTCGTTGTTTTATTTTATTTGTGACCAACCAATAATGGAGTATCTTAAAGTTCCAAGTTTCGGTGGATAG
Organism: Dreissena polymorpha; assembly: GCF_020536995.1. Taxonomy (NCBI): domain Eukaryota; kingdom Metazoa; phylum Mollusca; class Bivalvia; order Myida; family Dreissenidae; genus Dreissena; species Dreissena polymorpha. Next base: position 267,730 of record NW_026273345.1, on the reverse strand, counting down.
TTATGTCATTGTTTAACTTGGGGAGCAACCCAGTGCACCAGGTACAAACAGTTATAAGCGTTTGATTGTCCAACAACTGTTTTTGGGAAGGGCTTAACTCTATGATTCTACATTCTCAAATCTTTTCTATAAAGAAGGAATGTAGTTGACAATTGTTAATAGTTTTATTTGATCGTTCGTCAAAAAGTTGTAATTCTGTTACTCTTGTATCTTCAATGCAATTGAGTAATTAAATAGTAATTAAATTGAATGCGTTTTAATTCCCTTTTATTATTGTTTAATTTGAGTTACAATGCTATGACGTAAAATTTTATTTACACTTGAATGTATTATGAATATTGCTGGGCCAAGTGTGAGGTTGAGCGCTCTATAACCAGGTTTAAACCCCCAATGCTTTGCATTGACCGTACCAAGGCGGTGACCCCAGCTTTATTCATATTTTGTGTTTATGTTGGTTTGTATTGTGCTGTATTGTGCTGTTTTGTACTGTTTGGGCAATCGGTCACTTGCCTTAAATAAAGGACCAACTAATTGTTTTTAATGAAAATTCAATACTGCTCCAGCAGCTGGAGTTTCACTTCTTTATATTATAAAACTTCAATTCTGTAAGGTATACTTGCTCGATCCTTTAATTGCTAAATTACGTGTTAGTGTTATAATTAAGAAAATCATATGTGTGATGACGATATAGATTTCGTCTTTTCAATTCGCAAACATTCAGTGATCTTCTTACTTGTATCATGGCCGAGGACTTGATTTGTAACGAAATACAGTGATATATACATATTAATTATTATTAAAAGTTAAATACTTATATGTATAATAATAATGTATAGCTTTATCGCGTGTATTCGTTCAATTTCTTACAAAAGCTCGTGAACGCCCTGTCCTTAGCTTTAACCCATGTTCTGAAACTTCGGTACGAACGTCACGTTACTTTGAGCCTTGGGAATGTACATTATTTCACGGGAACGACCCTGCATTTTCTTGAAACGATTAATTGCTGTGGAGACAGAATATGGCAAGCGACACCATGTAACTCATGTCATAGAAGACCGTCATGATAACAGCTTGGTTCAATAATACTGCTGAACTGGTATTTCGGTATTTTCAGTAAAAGAAAACACACCAAGTAATTGCCATTTATCATAGGCATGTATTATGTCGGCAGGCTAGCTCAGTTGGTAGAGCGCTGACAGCTGGATTTTTAGATCCTCGGCTCGGGCATATAACATGTGCGGGCATTGGTCATGCAATTATTTATACGGCTATTGTCCCTATACCACTGAATTAAATATGGCAGTTTTGGCCTACTGACAGAAGCGCGCTCATATAGAACTGATACAGTAGCTTTTCCCGGGACAAGTGTACGTTGGTGAACTGGTCGCTGTTAAAGAACTGAAATTTTGCTTAAAACGGGGACGAAACCAGCAAGAGCAACTGAACAAACAAACGAACATATTTGTTTTATCTATTATTGAATTACTTCATTAGCATAAACATGTAACTTGTACTATTGTGTTTTTTGTTAAGGTGAATGTAACTTGCTACAAAATTTAACTAGAAACGTGTAGTGTTCTTACCCACGGTATAAAAAATGGATTTGTTTATATTGATGTACTACTGATGAAAGTTATGGCCGAAACATGATTGGTACTTAAGACATTTTAATAAACAAAAGCGACGTGTTTCTATGATTTATTTTATTTTATTACTAACGGTATAAACAGTTTCATTTATAATTCCGTTTGCATAACACATTTTCAAATACCAACTTCAATGCGAAATCCCTTGTCACAGACGAGCATCAATGATGATAAGTCAATTATATCATACCAGTTTAACGTTTAAATTTGCAGAATTACATCGGCTTATTTGAATGGGCAACTAAATTTGTTAAAACTGGCAGTACAACGTATGGCGCCATAGCTGAAGTGAACCGGAATCCCGGATTCCGGCTGAATTTTATAAAATAAGCTTCCAATTTAACTTTGAAAGGAAAAAGCGTCATGTAACCTCATGGCATCTTGTTTATGCTTCAAATGTCCTTAATTTATCTAAAATAGAACAGCCGTGTGTTTAAAACTACGCATTTCTTTGGTCCTTCTTCACGTAAATTTGCTAATTATATTACGAGAGCGTGATATACTATCTATACTGTCTAACTCCCCTTGTGGTTATTATTGACAGGTGCGCAGTCAGTGCAAAGATAAAAGTGTTAAAAGTGAAAAAGTGAGAAAGGTTAAAGTATATTAGATTTATCATGCATGGTGAAGTGATTTAAAGTTAAAAAACTGATAAAAACATGTGTCTCAGAGTTCAAGGGGCAGAAGGGGAAAGCAGGGACCGCTTAAACCCTTCAAGATCAGGGTGTAACACTGTAGTGGCAGGGAGGTTGTTCCACATCACAATAGCACTTGGGAAAAATGAAAACGTATAATAATTTGCAGTGGTACGGATCTGTCTGAAAGAGAGGGGGATAATAATTATGCTTGACCCAGCGGATTGCTAGACGCTGTACATTTTCAATTTTTGTATATTTTGTAATGTGAGAGGACTCCATACGGAAGAAGCATATTCTACCTGTGGTTAAACTATTGTCTTGTATGCCAGCTGGCGATTGTTGGAATTTCTTGTCTGTATGTTCTTGCGTAGAAAACCAAAAGATTTATTAGCGTTATTTGTAATTCTGTTTATATGGGTGTTCCAGGGGGTATTTTGAGATGTCCATACCTAAGTATTTAATTTTAAAGTTTATCTTTGTTAATGCGTTTGATAAGGTTTTTTATATTGAGAAATATTTTCCTGGTCATATATGCTCCATTGTTTTTAAGTCTGAAATAAAGATTAGCTCTTTTTCTCATTAGTCGTTTTATCGGTTGTGTAATCCATGGTAATGTTCTTCTTGTACCTATAGTTTTTGAGGGAATTAATGTTTTAATACCAGTTGATATCTCATCTGAAAAAATTGACCAAAGTTCTTCTCCGAAGTACTTTCACCTTTTTCTTAAAGGGACCTTTTCACAGATTTTGACATGTTTTGAAGTTTGTCATTAAATGCTTTATATTGATCAATTTAAACATTGGATTTAAAAAGCTTCGGTAAAAAACAACAACAAGAATACAATTTAAGAAAAAAAAGTAACCCTCAACTGGCCTCGTGGTATGGATCTGTCTGAAAGAGAGGGGGTGCATGTGACGAGTGAATATGTTGGGTCGCTCGATATATGATAGTAGGGGCACGGCCACTAAACCTTGAACAAATTTGAAAAAGATTATTAATTAAGTGTCATTTCGTCTGTCTTGTAGGGACTGCCAACCAAGTTCCTGTTCCATGGAGGTGACACTGTCATATTGAGAATAATTATGCTTGACCCAGCGGATTGCTTGACGCTGTACATTTTCATGTTTTTGTATATTTTGTTATGTGTGAGGACTAAATGCGGAAGAAGCATATTCAACCTGTGGTCTAACTATTGTCTTGTATGCCAGCTGGCGAATGTTGGAATTTCTTGTCTGTATGTTCCTGCGTAGAAAACCAAGATATTTATTAGCGTTATTTGTAATTCTGTTTATATGGGTGGTCCAGGAGGTATTTTGAGATGTCCACACCTAAGTATTTTGCATTGTCAACAGTTTCTAATATTTGTCCATGGAGTCTGTAATTAAAAGAGAATTTTGATTTATTTCTGGTTATGTTTAAAACTTGGCATTTACTTGGGTTGAACTCCATGTCCCAAAGATGTTCCCATTTCATTGGTTTATCTTGATTTTCTTGTACAGTATGGCAGTCATGCATATTGTTGATTGGTAGACAAACGGCAGTGTCATCTGCAAATAAGCAAACTTGAGAAGTAATAGATTTGGGTAAGTCATTTATTTTGAGAAGAAAAAATAACGGACCAAGCACAGACCCTTGTGGTACCCCAGATGTCACTGGTACCTCGGAAGATAATTATCCATCTAGAGCAACAAGTTGAGTACGACCTATAAGGAATGATTTGATCCATGAGAGAGTATCTTTATCCACTCCATGTTCCTGTAATTTGAAAAGCAGTTTAAGATGGTTCATGTTGTCGAACGCTTTACTGAAATCAAGCAATATTAGATCAGTTTGTTGTCCAGATGTCATATTTCGTGCCAGGTCATCAATGAATTGTAGAAGTTGTGTTTCGCAAGAACGCCTTTCTCTGAAGCCATACTGTAAGTCAAAAAGTATGTTATATTTATTGAAGTGAGCTGAAAGATTTGAGGAAACTATATGTTCTAAAGATTAACATAAAATACAGGTTAGAGATAGGTTTGTAATTTGATGTGTCTTCTTTGTTTTCTATCTTGAACAGCGGTATTACATTTGAAGATGTCCATACTTATGGGAGAATTCCGGAGTCCAATGATTTCTGAAAAAGTAGTGTTATTATGGGATAAATTTGTGAACTTAATTCTTTTAGAACAATAGGTTTGATGTTGTCGTGACCTGCTGCTTTGTCTGGTTTAAGATTGGATAGCAACTTCTGCACCCCATTGACACTGACTGTGATCTTTGTGAAATTTTCTGAAAGATGACGATACAATTTCATTAATATTTCTGAAAAAAGAGAAACATGATTGAGAAAGGGTAAGGGGAACATAAGTGTGAAAACGGATTGGAACTGTTGGTTCAAAACATTGGCCTTTTCTTGATCAAAGAAGCTGATTTTCCGGAAACATTGTCAAAAAGAGTAGAAATACCTTGAGCGTCTTGTTTGGAGTTTTTTAAGAGAGTATACAATTTCTTCGAATTAAAGTTGGATCTGTTTTCTTGAGCGTCAGGGTCTTCAATGCCTAAAATGGACTCGGCATATTTATTATAAGCAGTTTTGGTATTTCGTTTGATAAGGTTTATTATATTGAGAAACATTTTCCTGGTCATATATGCTCCATTGTTTTTAAGTCTTAAATAAAGTAAAAAAACAAGAATACAATTTAAGAAAAAAAAAGTAACCCTCAACTGGCCTCGAACAACTGAACCCTGAAGTAAAAGTCTATCGATTAGACATCTCGGCCATCCGTGATCATACAACAAGTGAAGTATTTTATAATTTATATGAGCTATTCTCGTAGTATTACAAAATATAACGACAACAACAGGACTCTCCAAGTTATTCAATGGTTGGTTTCGCGTTGCAACGCTTTATAATTTTCAGTTTTTGTAATTGTCTAAAGATGAATAAAATGGATATTGTAGAGCAAAAGTTTATTATCATCGTTTCCTCACAAATATCATAACTACAACGAATATTTGCGAATGTGAAACATTTTTTTTTAATTTGTCAATTTACCAAAACTTGAAAAGACCCCTTTAAATAATGAAATATTTTTTTAACTGCAGCAAATATGTTATCATATTTCTAACATGCAACATAGTTCTTAAAGTTCTTAATATTTATCGGAATATTGAAACGCATTAAATATCCAGATTGATCATCTATCGCATGCGACGAGACTTACAAGTGTATATCCAATTGCGCTCCATAAGTAAATGATTTGCGTGTTTTTGAAGTGTAACGACAATATTTGAAATGCGTCAGTATGTGAATTTTAGAAAGCTCCCCAAGTGGAGATCGAATCTCGGATGCGATGTGGACACCATATCAACTAAATCGCTGAGTCACTACGATAACATAATATTCGGACAAAATAAAATAAAATAAAAACGTTATTGTTAATTTGTATAGCTTTTATTTGTCTTCAATACAAGTTTGCTAAAATACATCTTGTAAATCACACTTTTGAAAATACATATGCAGTCAAAGTTTTCTTTATTCCACAAAATGTTACTGTCTGCCTTTTTATTTCGTGAATTCATTCTTGATTATATTATTTTTGGTATTTTTAAGATTAAGTGGTGTAGCGTCAGATATATATCGAGGATATTTAAACGCTATCGCCGGTAACATGCTAATATGCTAATATTGTGATTTTGAACTTCTTGTTTTCAGATACATTCCGGACATTTGTTTGGTCCTTGCAGATGAATTTTTGAAGAAATAAAAACGTTCATCCAAAAAGTTTAGCAGAATTCTATTAATGATACCATATTAAAATATCAATTATGAAGATTTATTTTATGCTTTCCGGTGGTTTATAGAGAAATATTAGTGAATTAAACTGATAATTTCACTTTTTCAAAAAGTGAAAATTATTAGTGAAAATTATCGATAATTTTCACTGTTTACTGTGAAATGACGTCACTTTTTTGACGAAATGACGTCATTATCACATCGAAAATCTTTAGTTAAACTGTTTAACAATTTATATAAACTGTAAAAATGCATAAAATAAAATAATTTTTTGTTGGTTTCGGTGGAATATCGATTTTAATTCACTCGTGATCATAGAAAAAATATATTTTCACTCGTGGCTGCGCTACTCGTGAAAATGTTATTTTCTATGATCACTCGTGAATTAAAATCGATAATCCACCGAATCCAACAAATATCCTCTATGAAATAGTAAGATTAGTATCGTTTTTTTGGGTCGTATTGAATTTATAAAATACGAGTTTTTGTGTAATGTGTATTTTTATTATCCCCACGCATTTCGGAGAAAAAGTGGGGATATTGTGGTTATGTCCGTCTGTCCATCCGTCCGTCCTTGCCACCTGCTCCTCCTACACTATTAGCACTAGAACCTTGAAACTTACACACATTGTAGCTAAGAGGATATATGCGACGGGGAACTATTTGGAATTTTGATCTGACCCTGGGTCAAAAGTTATGGGGGTTGGAGTGGGGCCGGGTCAGATATTTTTACTCATTGTTTTAGGTTATTTTACTATCATTTCTTCATTTATGCACTGATTGTCTTCAAATTGATACTGAACCTCTCTTATGACAATACGGTCAATCTGGACTAGGCATGGCCCCATAACCAAACCTGGGACGCCCCGCCCTGCTAGGCCACGCCCATCCAAAATTGCCTTTTATTATAATTTCTTCATTTCTACACCGATTCACTTCAAATTGATACTGAACCTCTCTTATGACAATACGGTCAATCTCAGCTTGCATGGCCCCATTACCAACCCTGGGGCGACCCGCTCACATAGGCCCCGCCAACATAGGCCACGCACACCCAAAATTGCCTTTTACTATAATTTCTTCATTTCTACACCGATTCACTTCACATTGATACTGAACCTATCTTATGACAATACGGTTAATCTCAACTATGCATGGCCCCATTGCCAACCCTGGGGCGCCCCGCTCACATAGACCACGCCCACCCAAAATTGCCTTTTACTATAATTTCTTCATTTCCACACCGATTCACTTCAAATTGATACTGAAAACCTCTTTTATGATAATACAGTCAATCTCAACTATGCATGGTCCCATATCCAACCCTGGGGCGCTCCGCCCACATAGGCCACGCCCACCCAAAATTGCCGTTTACTATAATTTCTTCATTTCTACACCGATTTACTTCAAATTGATACTGAACCTCTCTTATGACAATACGGTCAATCTCAACTATGCATGGCCCCATTACCAACCCTGGGGCGCCCCGCCCACATATGCCACCCCCACCCGAAATTGCCTTTTACTATAATTTCTTCATTTCTACACCGATTCACTTCTAATTAGGGATGTCAACGAATATCCGAATATCCGAATATTCGGTCCCGGACCGAATATTCGGATACAGTTTTCCGAATCGAATATTCGGAAGAAAAAATAAAAAAATCGAGTAATTTCAAAGACTTGGTATTCGTGAAATTTGCTTCAAACATTATAAAAAAAGTTGTTCCTCGTGTCATAATGTTTACTCCTGCTACGCGCGATAATGCGTCGCTATGGTGATGACAGTATACCGGTCATAAATCCCGCTAATTGCCTAACAAAGACAGACACTATGTGTCAAAATTATGATAGGTGCAAATCGCGTCGGCTATCAAAACAACGACCTGCACTTGATCCAATGACTCGAATTACATTTAAAATTATCAAAGATTAAATGAGTAAAGGAAAAGCAAACTTGGTGTGAAAAACAAATAAGACCGTATGGCAATTAAACCAACGACCCGTCTTGATCTAATAACTCGAATTACATTTAAAATGATCAAAGATTATATGAGTTTAGGAAGAGCCGGCTTTGTGTGAAAATCAAAAAAGATCGTATGCTTATAATTACGTTGTCCAATCAAAAAAGCTTTTAGAAAATAATTTACTCAACCTCTAATGAGTATTTGCGTATCGTATGGTCCAAACTTTAATTAATTACTCAATATTCAATCAGGTATTATACTTAAAGAAATGTTTTTGGTAGTTCGCCCTCATTTAATTGAAAATATTATAATTGCTACACGCATAAAGTAAATCTCTGTCGAAGCAAAATGCCACACACCTTCCGCTGCTTGGGAGTATTTCACGACATCATCCGATAAGAAGTCGCCGATCCAAGTGACTTTTAAACGTGGCAACTTTAAAAGACTGACTGTTTAGTCTGTTAAACAGGTTCAAAGTGTGTTGTGGCTATGTACATTATTCGTTTAAGTTCTGGTTTGTCATGTAATTATTTTGTCGTCATGTAATATTATGTTTCTCGTTCTATTGTTGATGTACAATATTAATAGTTTAAAAACAGTTTTTGTCATTCAATTTTAACAATAAAAAGTAATCAACAAAATCAGCTTCGAATTATCGACGGCAACGCTGTGTCAATATTAAGTCATTCCGGTGCACTTCCGGTAAAAACGAAAGTAGAATTCATGTAGTAATGGCACGGTAAACAAAGTTGACTTTTTTCCAAACAGATGATGACCGAATATCCGAATATTCGTTCGGAAGGATGACCGAATATTCGAATACCAAAATCGGTATTCGTTGCCATCCCTACTTCTAATTGATACTGAACTTCTCTTTTGACAATACGGTCAATCTCAACTATGCATGGCCCCATTACCAACCCTGGGGCGTCCCTGGGTCAAACATGCGGCGTGGGGATACGGGCGGCCTCTGCCGCGCCATTTCTAATTCAATGTAAATTAGTGTACTGAAACTTTAAAATGACTGAATATTAGCAAGTTTCAACATGTAATCGTGGTTATGTTCACTTTTTACACAAGAAGAAATTAAGCAATTTTTATACAGAAATGCATGTTGCGCTATTAAAAATAACATCAAAAAAGGCCGGTGACACCATGATTTAATTTTTGTGTGTTCATATAGTCATTGTATATCCCATTTGAAGACTAATTTTCAAAAAGATCTATTATTGGGGGAAATCACCGAAACTGCAGCAAAACCCCTTAAAGCATTTTTATTGAAAAATGTTTAATTAAAATGCACTTTGTTTACAAGTATTTAAAATATCATAAGTTCTGATTTGTAACCTTAAACCTATTTTCAGAACTGGGTCGGGTTACACACAAAAAATATAATTACTTTGGGTTAAAAACAACATTGTAAAATTTCTCATTTAATAATTGAAACAATATGTTAACAGACGCAATATTTCCTTATTTTCAAAGCACTAATTAAGGTTACAGGTTTAAGTTAAAAATAAACTTAACCCTCGTAGTGCTTTCATGGTATCTCCAGATAAATCTTCTGTACGCCGGTGGTTAAAATAAATACAACGCCACTGCAGCTTAAACCTTCGAAGTAAGATTTGCAAATGTTATAGAGTTTTATGCGTCTAGTAATAAAGTGTTTCCATAGTGTAGTGGTTATCACGCTTGCTTCACACGCGAGAGGTCCTGGGTTCGAGCCCCAGTGGAAACATATCTTTTTGTTAAATGTCATTTGATAAAAACCAAAAGATCACGAAAAAAAAATACACTACTTTCTTATAATCCTAAAAAGAAAATTATACCATTAAAAATCTTATAACTTATGATGAAAGCATAAAAAAGATTACAATTTAAAATTGTAAAACATTACCTGATTCACTGAAATGTTTAATTTAAATAAGACCAACGAACACTGCTTATGATACGTTGTGCATATTTTATTTACTTCTGGAAACATAACTTAAGAGTTATACAACAATTGCACCATTGTCAAAACAACACCTCCACCATCAAGAGCTCACCACAAACAGGAACACCACCACAACAACAACAATTGGACACATAATGAATTTTGATAATTTTTCGCAAGAATGGGTTAACAAACATCACATTTATTTCTTATTATCGTTTTGTTATGTTCTTTCTTACGTGCTTTTTTAGCGGCAGGGCAATATCGTTGAAATGAATATTTATTTTATCTCACTAAACACTTCAGCCGCGTCAAGAGGTCAAATCAATATATACATATATGTAATATCCCCACGATCATAAATGAAACCATCTACTGTGACCAACATATTGGTAATGACGAAAAAAAACATGCAGCGTTGTGATTCCTTTATAGAACTAACGGTATGCCATCAAACAGCCGATTATGGGATCGGTTACTAATACTTCAACTGCCTCAATCACATGTGTCTCTCTGTCAACGTGTTACAAATTTTATTATATATAGCTTTTTCAAAATGAAAAACATAACACGTGTTCCAAAGACAGACACTTTTGATGCCTGAGAGAAATAGATTTACTTTCGCAGCAATATGAACTGTTAAAACACGCCTTTTTGAGTGTGTATACTTGCTTTTTGTTTCAATAACAATGCAGAGGCGTCCACATCTCAAGCGTCGAGTCCACAATCAACTCCCCCATCGACCACGGAATCGTTGACATTTGTGTACATCGGCATTGGGCTCGGCGTCTTTGTGTCGGTTGTCAACAGCGTAGCGGTTATTGTCATCATTATTAAGAAGTAAGCTTAAACGTTACTAGTTAATATTACATATATGTTGAATAAGAAATATTATACATTGTAATACGTATAAATGGTGTACTGTATACAATTGCACTTAATACATCAGATGCAATTCAAGTATAATTAATTCATAATGTAATGTACGACATCAGAATTGTGTACCTTCTTAGAAATTAGAGTTTCTGATTGCATTTGCTTATCTAATAATAGTATGGTTTGAACGTTCTCAACCTGCTCCATCATCTGCACGTATTTATCGGACCCAATAAACTTCTTCAACTCCTTTGTGTGTAATAGTAACGCCAGCAAGCAAATGCGAGACGAATTCATAAGGGGTAGTTTTAGTCTCTCCTTCAAAAGTGACTCGTTCGCCCCGGTAACTATATATATTGTACAATAAAGGACAATGTGACCTCGGGGTTTAGTTCCTGTATCTATTTTTTTCCGAGTCTATGATATGTGAGGAAAGTCACAATAGGTGATAAGGCAATTAATATTCTATATCGCTGCACTGTGTCCGCCATTTTCTTACGTCGGACGATTCCGACCATTACTTGCAAGTGACAGGAAGTTTGATTGCTTATTGTTATAAACTTTGAAAGTCATTTTCATGTGTTTCTTTCCTCTAGAGCATATCTGCTTCTTTCTTGCTTTGTTGTGCTCAGTTGTTTTTTTGATATCAGTGATTTCAAATTATGTATTTATATATTTATTTTTAATTACTTAATGCATTATCTTTTAAATTAAATTAATTTATGTGTTAATGTATTTCTTTTTATTCATATTTCTGTAATTTACATTTAACCTATGTGAAAGAAGACGCCGGAGGCATAATACCCCAAGCTATCCGATGACAGACTCCAGGGACATGCCGCAACGCGTTCCCTCTCAATTACATGCTGTAAGTTGCAACGCATTGATACAAACACGTTTATGTATATGATATTGCTCTAGAGGATCCGTAATATTATTGATACAACACAATTGTTCAATTATTAAAACAACTAGTTATTGGGGAAAGTCGAAGATAGTTAAAAAAAGCAACTTTTCCTAAATCTTTTGCTCACTCTATCGTTGCCTGCCTAACTTGTTCTAGATGATCGCTAAAATACAAGTTTTGTTTAAAATATTAAGCGACTACCTAGCATGCAACGAGTAATTGAGCAAAATATTTAGGATTTTTGTTGTGTTAATTCCAAATTTAAAACTTCGATCTGGAAATATGAAATGGTGTGTCTTTCGCCCAAACCACCATTTAACAAAAAACATGTGTTACTGTAAGGACCACTATACATAATTGACTGATTCGTTCTTTAACTGAAATATGCAAATATTGGAATAATCAATATGTAAATATATATGTGTTGCACGGTTGAGTAAATGAAAACCAGGACTGCAGACGATTCTTCGCTCAAACTGTAAAATGACATCATTTTAGTATTCAATGATCATTGCCAACTGATAATGTTTTGATTGCTAAAAAAAGACGGTTTTAAAATAATTGCAATCAATACCAAGGTTGTGAATGTTCGAATTATATAGTATTTGATTTGGTAAGTATTCATACACGATGATATTTAAAAACCCAAAACGATAAATATCTTCCATGTATGTAAATAACCTAGCACCGTGATGAACATAAGCCATATCACACTTACCTTATTATGCAGGTGAGGGAGTTTGAAACACTGGCAGACCGTGGTCTGGTGGAAAGCGATTATGATCGCATAGCAGATGCGGTGTGCTTTCAGGTGAATATGATGACGTTGAGATTATCACAGAAACGAACCTTTAGTCTAACGTCCCTCAGGGCGCCACTAGAAGCACGGACGATGGTTACCTAAAACCAATGACTGCAAAGCTGTCAAGGGACATATCAATACCAACGAAATTAAAGGACTAGAAGTTACGTTGAACGAATGTCACTTGCAACATAACACCATTTCAACAGAGCTTTCAATGGTTATGCATGCCCCGCTTAACAAAGACAAGCGATTGTCCCTTCGCACAAACATCAAGGGCTTCAGCTTCTTTTAACTACATGTATGCAACCTTGTTAAGTTGGGAGGAATAGTTTATATTGTTAAAGATTAACACAACACCTTGTTACGTATTTACATTCGTATATATGCATTAAATATCACAATAACAATAATAAATTGAAATTTATTTGCGAAAAACATGTTTATTTATTTTGTATTATCTCAAAATGGTATATGTTTGTTGATGTTTGCCACAAATTTTGTGTGTGGGCTTTTTCCGTACAGGATATTGTAACAGTATATTATTTTTTGACGTTTCCTTTCGTGATGTGAATTCTGTTTATATTATGTTTATTCTTGATGTACAATAACGCTGAACAATGTTCACGAATGCTGATGTATGTATATTTTACGTTAATCGCAATACCATGCGGCAAAAATACTCAAAACAGCTGTCACTTTTTTATTTGATGACTTTCTCCTATTGACAGAATGCGATTTTAGCGCACTAGTTTGCTGATTAAGGTGAACAATGAAGTTTAAAACCGGTTTTGGTATTTGCATTACTGAAATTTAAAGTTAACAGACTGTTTGCTTAATAGTCGTTGTCCGGATAGTGCTAGATGTTGGACGAAACACACACTAAATTATGGCAATACACATAAATTCGACCCTTGTCACATGTAATTCATAATGAAATCTACTACCTTATCAAGTGTAATTATTTCAAAGAAACAACCATTGTTTTATAATATGCATTATCGTTGTTTGTTATTTCAACTGGAAATATGTTTTCTAGAAATATGGAGTTCCAGAAGTCTGTTACAATTTCGAGCAATTTTGCCAAGAACTATTTTGCTGTTTTTATACGCTTTAATTCCTTTTTTCCCTTTTCTTGAATTATTTAAGCCTGTAAGTATGGTTTTATTTCATATTGATTGATTGATGGAAGTTAGTATAGCAAACTCAAATATACAATGCTTATATGAGTTTTGAGTATTCATGTATGTATCTGTATAGTAACATACATGTAAGTGTTATTCTTAGCGTGTCAAATTTAAAGGCGCCTTTTCATGTTGTTGTAAATTGGCAAAATTAAAAATAATGTTGTTTCAGAATCGCAAATTTTCGTTTTAGTAATGATATTTGTGAGGAAGCAGTTATATTAAACATTTACCATGCTCTTATATAGCCATTACGAGAGGCGCCAAAATTATATTTGAACAAAATCTGTATACACGTTTAGACAGTACCGCATGAAAAACACGTACAAATTGCTTTTACTCTATCATGTACAATCATATTATTGATGTTTCAACATTGATATTCGCCATTTATAGCATGGTTCGTCAAAAATTAGTGATAAAGTGGAAGGGGTGGTGGTTGGACTTTTGAAGACTCAACACACATATAGGAGTATTCAAAATTAGTTGAAAGCAATGGGATATTCGATTTTCTTGGGCTCCATCAAGAACATTCGTGATAATAATGGACATCAACGCCAAAATATCAATGCTGGCCTTTCTATGCCAAAGTTTAGATATCGTCGAAATATGGCCATACCGAATCTCATCAGAAAAATCAATCGTATGATCGACAGAGTTAATCCAACGACCCAACGTGAAATGGCGTCTATGTTAGGCATCTCTAAAGAAACTGTATATAACACAATCACACAAATATTGGAAGCTAAACTTTGAAAAAAAATGCATAGTTCATCAGCTTAGCATGGTGCAAATTACAAAGAGGAGGGCTAGATCATGGCAGTTATACATGTTAAGTTAAAAGGTGGAAGATGGAAGAATGTTGTTACTTCTGATAAGACAATGCTCTATTTAGATGGGTCGTAAAGGCGACGCAAAGTGTGCTACATGAGAAAAGGCGAAACAGTAAGCGACAAATTTAAGTTCGTTAAGCGGGACTCTTTCGCCAAGGGTTTCATGGCATGGGCTGGTTTCTCTTATAGAGGAAAAACCGAGATTCGCATTATCAACAAAGAAACTCAAGTTAATTGCGATTTCAATATCAATACGGTGTTGAACCCGTTTCTTCGAAATGACGTTCCGAAACTGTTTCCAGAAGATCGGAAGTCAATGGTGTTCTATCAGGACAGTGCCTCAAAACACACATCTAAACAGACCCTCCAGTTTCTTAAGAAGGAGAAAGTGAACTTTATTGATCGTGTCGTATGGATGCCGAAGTCTCCGGATGCTGCTCCAATGGACTTTGCTATATGGGGAATCATTAAACGCCGTCTACAGAGGCGCAATGTTAACTCTGCTATAGGTCTTTAAAACGCTCTTAAGGACGAGTAGAGAAAACTTGACCAAAATATTATTAACAAGACTCTTGAATTTTGGCTTAAAAGGTGTAGGCTTACGCATGTCATGGATCTCATATTGAACACTTACTTCAAAAAAGGTTCTTTTGCAATTCTTATTTTGCGTCATTAATTTAGTTGAAATATAATCTGGGCGCCTCTCGTATATGCATCTTTTGACGATTTAAAATCCTAAAATTATAAAACGTTGCAACGCGAAACGATTTAATAATTTGGAGAGTTCTGTTGCTGTCCAAGTGGCCTAAGTGGTAGACTTTTACTCAAGCAGCCAATTGTATAAACATTTTAACCGCAAGGTAACCACGTTATCGCGGTAACCAGACCGCTTACCATGGTTAAACCAGTTGTATAAACAATTTACAAAAAAATTACCACGCACTTACCGCGGTAACTTTTTACCCACCTATGCTAGCTGGGTTACTGCATTTTAACAACAACAAACATGGCGGACGTTCATATGCTCAGACATCGTAGACCTCGACTTTTTCGACGAGTCGACAGACAGAAGACGGACTTAATGGACGACGAATTGCGCCGAAGGTATAGGTTTTCGACGGACAACATTGACCGACTTGTGGGACTGTTGGAGCCAACATTACGAAGACGGACGCGACGAAACCAGGCACTGACCATTCGACAACGGATCATGTTGACTTTGAGGTTTCTCGCATCCGGGGCTTTTCTCCAGATAAAAGGAGACACCTTCGGCGTGGACATTGCAACTGTGTCCCGAGTTGTGACCGACGTGACGAACAGCTTGTTTGCACTTAAGAATATGGCGATAAGGTTTCCCGTGACTGACGCTGACAGAGGACGAGTGATGACGGGTTTCTTTGAAATGAGAGGGTTTCCGGGCGTTATAGGCTGTGTCGACGGCACACACGTCCGTATCATTTCTCCCGGTGGTCCAGATGAGCCTTCCTTTGTGAATCGGAAAGGGTTGCATTCCCTCAACGTCCAGGCAACTTGTGACCACCAAGGTAAGTCCCCTCTACAGGTTTGGCCTCTTAAATGCCCATGCAATCCGGTACTGTAACATTACAGTACTGTACGTATTATCATCACTTTAGTCCGGTATATATCTTAAACATTAACTCTTAAGGAAAAACAGTTTGTTCAACTTTTTAAATTCGCAGTGATCAACGTGTAATTTCACTACTTTAACACTATTTCAAGCACATGCAATTATATTTCATTTGATTTGCAGATGAGAGCTGATATAAATACAGCAATATAAATGCATACCATATTATTAATGCGCTCATCTATTTTGCCATATTCAAAATTCTTTTCTATAATCTGCAGCTTCCATATAATGATCCACCCGTGACAGAGACTACACGCTAACTGAATTCAGTTTACCCAGTACTAACGTAGTAGTCTGTTATGACATCACAGCAATCTTGACACATGTGTACTTTGGTACATGTCAGGCCATACATGTATTTGAGCTGCTGAATAAGAATCGCGTTTTCCTAATAGAGGCTCCTGTGGGGAATTTCAACACATGTAACACTTTTTGGCAATTTGTTTTTTTGAATCCCAATATCAGAATACTGTCAAGTAACTAGATGTCATTTGAGAAAGTGAATTATCTGAAATGTATTTGATTAAACCACTTTAAAAGACACAATGTAATTCATTATATTGCAATGTCACCTTGATAATGCTAGTTCATCCTGGTATTGTGGACTAATCAAAGGGTTAAAAACGAATTTCAAAATAAGAATATAAGACTCATTAATAATTATGACTGTAGGCACCCTTTTACTTTGTGCTCCAGACTTTGAACAGTTAGGATTATTAAATATTAACCAGGGGTGGTATTCCAGAAGCATCTTAAGTAAATTTATTTTTATCCTTATATTGGAAAATTTTCTTATGTGTTTCATTTCATATTTCAATATCTTGGTATCAAGATATATATTTAAATAGCATCATTATGACAATATTATTTTAGGAATACCAAAACACATGTGTTTCCTTATTAAGTAAAACAATACGAAACATTGATCTTTTGAACTTTAATTGAAATTATTTAAGAAATGACTCCCACATCTTCCGAATGTCCAACCTTTGACAGCATATGGCCAATCACCATCAAGGTTGTACTTTAAATTTTTTGGTTCAATATATTTAATCCTCAACACTGTTTATGTTCACTACTATAAAAACAATCAGTGTTTATCCCCTGGTCAAGTATACATTATTTAAAAAAACTTCAATTTTGAGACATGATCATGGTTACAAGTTATCAAAATAATGTTAATGGTAAATACTACTGCTTTACATTATTTATAAATTGTTTCCAGCAGAACACACATCTTATTTTGGTTGAAAATTGTCATATTTCTTTCAATGATTATACAATTTTTAAATAACTATTATAGTACATGTAACTATGTACAATAAGGTGTTATATTCTTTTCAGATCCTGAACGTGACTATCTTTAAGGAGATAGTGGGTACCCTTGCAGGCCTTTCCTGCTGACACCGTTCCTTCAGCCAATTAAAAACAACAAGTCAATGTCATGAACTTGTATTGAAGAAATAGTTTTAACTAGATCTTGTGAAATATTATAATGACAGTTTTTTTTTCGTAAACTGAAAAAAAAGTAACACACAAAACAACTTTTATGTATGCTAAGCATATAATCAACACATATATGAAAATGAAAAAGATTGTCCTTGATTCTCTAAATACTAACTATTTTTCCATTAAATAATTCAATATTAAAACTATAAACATATAACTGTTTTAAAGAGTCAGAAGCTCAGGAAGGTACAATTCTGCGCACATCGGCACCAGGAACAGTATTGAAAGGGCCTTTGGGGTTTGGAAGAGAACCTTTCATGTCCTCCATGGTGAGGTATGTAAGGAAATTGTTTATATTATTAAGGATAAAATGTATTAAAGATTATATCATGAAATGTATTTAATCAACAAAGATGGTAAATGAAAATTTAAATCATTATATATTTCCATGCGTAGTTGAGATTGACCGTATTGTCATAAGAGATGTTCAGTATCAATTTGAAGTTCATCGGTTTAGCAATGAAGAAGTTAATGTAAAATAACATAAAACAAGATATGTGTTTGTCAGAAATACCATGTCCCCTTCTGCACCGCTTTGAAGCTATATATTTGATATTTGACCTTGAGCGATGACCTTGACCTTTCACCATTCAAAATGTGCAGCTCCATGAGATACACATGCATGCCAAATATCAAGTTGCTATCTTCAATACTGCAAAAGTTATGACAAAATGTTAAATTTGGAACAAACAAACACACAAACCAACCAACCAACAAACCGACATGGCAAAACAATATGTCCTCCCACTATAGTGGTGGGGACATAAAAATGAGTGAAAATCTCTGACCCGGCCCACCCCAACTACCATGACTTTTGACCCAGGGGTCAGATTAAAAAATTTAAAATACAATTTAGTACAGGGTCGCACATATGCTCATAGCTACCATGTATGAAAGCTTCAAGGTTCTTGGGCTTATAGTGAAGGAGCAGATAATGGGGATTATATTGGTTAGTTCATTTTTAAAGAAATTATGTACATAAATTTTTACAGCAATTGTTCAAAATCAATAATGATCTTCATTATGAATGACTATGAAAAAGGAATTAAAAAATTGCACAAGTCTGAGTCAGACATTATAACAACTTTAATTCAAATAATTATAAATCACAGCAATAAGCTCTAATAATCAAGGATTTTTCTTATATTTATCACAATAATAAGTTCTAGAAATAAAAGATTTTTCTAATAACAGAAGTCAAGATGAAACTTTGTATAAGTAATACAAGTAAATTCACTTTATTGAAATAACCAATCAATAACATTCTTACATTAGTTTTAATTAACAGACAGGTGTCACTTTGGAATATACATCTGCACCAGATATGGAATATGCATACATTCAATAAGATCTTATATCATGTCAATTGTTAAATTAATTTAATCAACAGATTATTTATATGACATATGCCACACAATTTTGCCATACCCAAGTTCATGTGCCATCATGTCCCAATCAACCAGGTTTCATGAGATATGGAACATACAGTATATGGCATTTATGGAATATACAGTAAGGTATCAATAAACAGCATGTCAAATTGTCAATCTTTAAATTAATTAACCAATACATTATTTTGATTACAATTTTGCAATAAACAAGTACACACCATGCCCCAATAAACCATGTTTCAGGACAGGAACAATGAATTTAAGCGATAGTAATATAACAAAAACTTTATGGCAAAAAAAAAATATCACACATCCTCCATAATTATTGAAGACATTACACATTTACATTTAAATTCCTCTCATAAAAACTTTTAAAATTTAATTCTAGTACTATATGTGCAAACACATTGTATGAAATATGTCAGTTATTAACTTATTATCCTGCCCTCTCATTTATTGAGAAAATGACCAAAACATAAACAATTTCTTAAAATAATTTATAGACAGTAAACATGATGATGTTGGTATCAAAGAAATAATGATGTCTTAAAAGGCGTTAATTTGTCTTTTGCTGCTTATCTCATTAGGGTTTCCTAAGTAGCACAAAGAAATTAATATAACTATGTATTGCAAATTAAAGTTGTGATACATATCTAATTTATAATTTAGTTTCTAAGTACAGTTATTGCTGAATTTTAAATAGAATAATCACAGCCCAAAAGTAAAAAATCAATTGCTAATTCACTGTTTTTTCTACAATTTCTTTTTATTTTTGTATGACAGATAAGAATGAAGCCTGCCAAGGTCACCCGCATCATAATTGCCAGTGCTGTGCTCCATAATCTACGGTTGATGTGGGGGAACCAGCAGTGGATCCAGAACCCGTGGAAGAGGTTGCTCAGGGAGATATGTTTCAGGCTGCAACAGATGGGAGAAGAGTTCGAGATACAATTGTCGAACATTACTTTTCTTAGGTAATTAACATATTAAATGTAAATGTTTTCATTACATTTGTGCTAATATATCTCTGAGTCATACTGTATGACTCAGAGATATATTAGCACAAATGTAATGAAAACCCACTTTTACAAACAAGGACCCAACCTATCAGTGTATTACACTGATAGTTTGGATCCTTGTTTGTTAAAGTGGGTGTTACAGCCTTAGAACAACCATTCAACAATAGAACAAAATGTATTAGTTCATTGACCATATAATATTTTTGAATAAATTTGTAGGTAATAACCTCATTTTGTAATCACTCATTATTGGAATTTTTGTATGAGTATATCAGTAAGTTCTGTCATTCGTTCATAGAAATGTTCCTGCTTGTCTGCCAAGCTGTTTTGTTTGACATAGAACAGCATCTGCAGCTCTTTCAGTGACCTGTATATGTTTAAAGAAAGCCATCAGCTTAGTTATTATGGTTATTTTTAAACAATGATATGATTCTATTGGTTCAGTAAGTCTGTTTCGTTGATAGTAAATAATTTAAATTAAAAGAATATGACATTTCCATTTTATAGTTTAAAGTTGCATATTTAGTTTATATAAATGAAACTAGTTCCATGAATATAAACATACTTATATACATACTTAGTCTGAGGCTCTTTCTGGTAACTTTTGCAATCTGTATCTGTACCTGCTGATGAACCACATTTTGCCTGCATCTCTGATGAAAATAGTTACATTATAGAACCCTGTTATACATCTTAAGATCATATTATTTGTTTCATTGAGCCAATGTTGTTAAGGCAAGTGATATTTTGCAGTTTTTATTTGTTTCATACATACTGTTCAGTAGAGATATACTATTGCAAACTGATTCTTATAACTTAAATAAAAAAATACTTATGTGTATTTTATTACATAATAAAATATAAGAATTTAAATTGAAATAGTTGTACATACACATGATATTTCAAATGGCAATGACTAATGTTATGAAGAAATGCCATTAAGGATTCCAGCTTCATAAGAATAGCTATACTTTGGATGAATAATTCCCATTCCTTTAAAGAATATATAATCTAAATCATATTACTGCTGGTTTGGTCCGCGGAACTAGCTGACGCAATTTTTCCAGTTGTCTCGCCTTGACAGTCGGCAAACAAAGCTGCAAAAGAGAGAATTTCCCCATTTGGACCCTCATTGAATAGTTCACAGAGTGCGGTAGTCTACACGTTGACAGGTGATTCCATTTGCAAGAGTGATGGGTGGTGATTTTGATAGTTTTTATTTACACAATACAGCATTTTTTTAGACAAAAAAACAAAACAAAAATAATACACGACATAATAAGAAAACTGAATATAAAGTCAGAAAAGATAACACGACGTTAATAAAAAAACATGTATGTTTAGCTGGAAAATTGACACCTTCTGGGAAAGTGGACGAAACCCTGATTGTGTAAAATAAAAAAGCATCATTCGTGTGTCATTAGTCAGAACAGTAACATGGAACGTCTAGTGTTAGGAAAATGCTTACAGAAAATGTTCAAAGGATTATGAATTGTTTATTTGATGAAATATATCTTGTGCTCTTAAATTACTAAATGTCAAATGTACCATTCTTAATAAGTGACAAGAACTCAAGTGACAGACAATAAAGAAGGAATTTGGATAACAACAGTTAATTTCTAACCAACAACGTAGCTGAAATAATTCGCACTCAGAGTCTGCCAAAGCAAAACATATCAAAAGACTCTATGGTGGCAATTTATATTGACTAACCAGCAACGAAGACGAGCGCTGAAGATACAGTCTTTGCCGATGGACCCGGGGTTGTCTCCGTTGCACATAAACTGGACTCCATCGCCATCGGACTATCGCAGCCCACATCCTCGATCCCCAAGGGCAATGGTAGTTTCCTTAATGGGCTGATCTTTCGCAAGCATATGTCTGTCTTTGCGTGTTTCATCTACAGTACAGGACAGTACACAGGTACGGTAAATAAAAAGGTATCTACGTTAAAACAAATTACTTTGGGATACAAATACAATTCAGTTTCTATTAATCATTAGTATTATACCGGTTTCATATCAAATATTTCATATGTACATTTGATTGAACAGGTGCTTAAATAATCATACGTTCAATATTTCGCCACTTTTCCTTTACTTGTTTTAAGGTCCGAGGACCGCTGCCGCAGGTATTTACACTGGTCACTAACGACAACCACAACTGGTTGACCTTTTGGGCGGCCCCCGGACCAGCGGAAGCGTGGCTTCTTCGCATGGTGCTAGCATTTTCCTTCATGAAGTCGACAATTATATCAACTTCTCTAGAAGTGAACATTTTTGACTTAGTGCGTTTTGCTTCCTCCGCCATGTTTGTTATGATCTTCTGCTGACAGTTGTGCGCGAAAATGACGTCATACGCGTGCACATTGCGGTAATAAGTACATTTGTTTATTATCGTGGTTAAGTAACCGCGCGGTAAAAAGTTTTGTACAAGCGGATTTACTGCGTGGTAACTTAACCACGATAATTTCCGTGGTCATTGTTTTACCGTGGTAATTTTTAACCAGTGTTTATACAATTGGCTGCAGGAATCCAGGGGTCAGTGGTTCAAGCATTGTTGAGGGTTACTTTTTTTTCTTTTTCTAAATTGTATTCTTGATTTGTTATTGGAGCTTTTAAGATCCAATGTCTTCATGTATCAATATAAAGCATTTAATGACACACTTCAATGAAGACCAAAATCTGTGAAAAGGACATTTTAAAATTACATATTGTTTTATACATTACGCAAGTAAAACATGTTAATATAATTGTTGCAATTCGTCAAAAAGTTGTTTGATCAATGGTATACTAACGAAAATACATGCTTGCGTACAAACCTGACTGAATCAAGGATCAAATTCAGTCGTATTTTAATATTACAAAATATTACTACTTTCGACTGATGGAGTAGTTTTTTTTGCATGGTATTAAATACATATATTGCTTTGATAATAGTTTAATACCGCTTCATCTTTTTGACATGCATGATTTTGTTAGACTTGATGAATGTGTTACGCTTTATAAGAAGTGTTAATATTTATATATGTGTATTGTCTGAAAAAAACAGAACTCGATATCATGTTTATGTATAACAAATCTATATATCCTTCATTCCTATCGGTTCGTGAATGTGTATTAATTCGTGAATTTTTATGACGTAATTTTTAAGCCGTCCGTGCACTGCACGCGTCCGAATTTGATGAAGTTACAACCCGAATATTTTTCACTGTTCACAAAACCAAAAAAATGGGGACAAAGAAGGTAAGTAGTTGTGTCTTCACCATAATAATTAAACACACACTGTACACTAACACCAAATAAATGAAAGAAATCACCTTTTAAGTACAATATTTCCAATATGTACGTTCTCGAATAACCCGGGTTACTGTGCTCGCATTTGTCAATGTCATTTTACTGTACATTATCGACTCAGATCGGCGCTGTCATATTATAGAGGCCCATAAAGGGGTTTATGGTATCCACACGAAAATCAATTAAAATTTTATTAACGCCACGCGGATTTTTAGCGTTGTAGACCAATCCTCAGAGATACCATGGCGGGTATAGAGCATACGACCCCGATATTCTGCTTAAAGTAGTAGATGATGTAAAGATGAAAAAAACAATTTGTTCGTCGAGTGGCACTTCAATATTCCATCCCCTATCAAACATTAACCCTTTACTACTTTGGTAGTATTTTGACGCATGTTTAATACCCCAGAAAATTCAATTTAATTGAAGACCTGTCTTACTTTATTCAAGTTTTAAAGGCTTCATTTCCAACCCTTAGATACTGATGATCAGCAAACAGCATAAAAACCTGAACAGACTGCTGTTTGCACAAAGCCATTTTTGCTTTGCCTCTGAGTCGAAAAGGGTTAAGAGATAGGATTAGCGGACGTGTAGATCCCAACTAGGAGACAATTTTTACACATGACGAAGAGTTCGGGCTTGTTGAGCTTGCTGAAAATTTAATATTTAAAGGTTCATTATAATACGATTAACAAACGAATGTGAACAAATTTGACGAACAATATAACCAATATAAGTTCAATTTTAACTTCATGAAACTTCTTAAATACTTAATATAACAGTATACATTCAGTTAGCCCAATTAGTAAATTAGTAAAGACATTTAATACATGAGAATATGCTTTCATTAATTAAGTGTTACAATCAGTAAATATGATCAGATTTAATCAATTCAATTAAAACATAAATTTTGATAAATATCTTCAAATATTGATATATTGCATAACTTCGGGGAAGAGAACCAATGAAAATCTGGCGAAAGACCTGACGCTAGGTGCAAAAGTCACAATGTCTGAAACAGGGTGATCAACGACCTCGACATTCAAGGACTACCTTGAACATTATTTCTTGACAAATATCAATAGGGGTGATGGCAGTCAACCCGTGATCTTATTACTCGACGGACACACAACGCACACGTCAACGGAGATGATGAAATGGGCCAGCGAGAGAAATATTCATCTGTTCTGCTTGTCAGCGCATACTTCTCATAGCCTTCAACCGCTTGACTTACGTGTGTTTGGTCCATGCAAACGATTCTACTACAGCGAATATGCTTCGTACATGAAGGCCAACCCAGGGAAAGTGATAACGAAGTATGAAGTTGCTGGAATGGCTTGCAGCGCTTACATGAAGCCACCCTTGGAACATCGTGTCAGCCTTCAGGAAGTCCGGTGTGTACCCACTAAACAGAGTTCAGTGCCTTCAGAAAAGCTCGTGCCCTGCGAGTCATTCCGAGACTCGACACCTCTTTAGAACTTACGAGCAGTACGGGCTGGCAAGCAGGCAGTTGAAGAGTATCTCAGAAACAGAGTCACCACTCCCTACCACGTGCAGATGCCAAAAGAAGATGTCGGTGAAACGAAAACCTGGCGGGAAATAGATAACAATTGATGCATACATCGAAGAGGTGGAGATGTACGACGCCAAGAAAAATGCCAATGCCGTCACATCTAAAAGCCAGATGAAGTTTAGAAGCCCGATGCCGTCAACAAGTGGCATACATACAAAAGTTGCACGCCAACATTGTTAGAGAAGACTCTGATACCGTATCGGACACGGACACGGACGATTCCGAAAACTGTTGCGTATGTGGACAATTTTGTCCAACAAATCTGGACACGAGGCCGCACATAAAAAATCGTTAATTGGGGGCAGTGCGACGAGTGTTGGCATTGCGTCCACCTTTCCTTCTGTCATACAAAATCGGTGCTGCGAAGAGGAGACAGTTTCCTTTGCCCACACTGTTGTTAAAATTAAAATGTGTTTTGCACCGTTTATGTTATGCATTAGTTAATAATTGTTTAATTGTTCAATGCTGACCATTAAGGATTCATTACATCCGCTTGAATGTATCATTTGAATGCGTTCAATGTTCATACTTAATACGTTATGTGTTAAATAAGTTCATTATTAATAGAGGATAAAGTAAATGCAAGATAGAGAAATGAAAGACTCTGCATTTGTCTCAGCAATTTCCCCACACAGAGCCTTACAGTAGAGCGCGTGCGTTCGACCAATCGAATTCACGAACCTTTTGGGAAACGTCTAGCAGATATTGACTTCCAGCTGTCAACTTCAACATGTAAGTTTTTTATGTTACGCATGTTTGTTGACGATTTTTTTTATTGTTTTATGAAACATGGATATTTTCCTTTTTAAATCTCACATTTTTCATAGTAATGCAGACGTTCATTGAACGCATGCGCGAGTTTGAATGTGTAGGTGGCCGAACCAACAGGAAAAGTGGCTACAATATATCATGAACAGCTTATATATGCCTTTGATAAACGGACTGTATGGTGCACGTAGATGGCACGCACATATTTATTTGTAACTTTTTCCTTAAAACAATGTTTTCATGTGCATGCATATCTCTAACGTATATATCGCCCAGCTAGTTTTTCCTAAGATATCTGAACATATGTTTCGATGTTATTTATCATTCAGATAACAGAACTGGTACAATGCTTTACACTTTCTGTGTTATACATTATTGAGGCATAGATAGATAGTATATTGAGAGAATCGATTTCGATATCATTGGTAATTGAAAAAAATAATCTCTATCGAACATATTTACTTGGATATATGAATGTGATTAATGGATAACTAACGTAAGTGTTGAGATGTTTTCGTGATGTTAATCTATGTACATACTTGATGGCTCACTTTTCCTGACATGAATCAACTATTGAATACATGAATTTTGATTTTGTTTCGTTTTTGTTTTTCACATAAATACATTACATTATATTATGAATATGTATTTTGATTTTTTTAGATAATATAACTGTATAACTGTCACATGCAAATTGTTGGTTTGAAGAAAAATGAAATGTGTATTGTGTACATATATTTTTACTTTATGTTTTCCTTCAACTAAATAATTGTATATTCATCAAATGTATGGAGTATTGGTGTACATTTCCCAAATGTATATCGATTGTATTCATGAGCTGTATTGGGAAAATATACATAGATATTATATTATTGTATATGATTAAGATGTATACAATCTTATTTTAAATGAATTTAAATGTGCGCATATGCATTTTGATGTCATTTGTTTTCCTGATGATAATTAAATCCGTAATGTACACGTGAACAGATGTAAGATGTTTTTTGCAAAAATCTTTAGCTACAAATGCGTGTAAACTATATTACTTATAGGTTGCAGATGTTTTTGTATATATTATCCATCGTCTTTGTTATATTTGCTTGTGATTTAAATCACTAATAATTGTTTGATTGGGATTGACCATGAACTGCATTAGTTTTTAGGGATAAGCTATTACTTATAATCAGAACAACAAATACACTAGTGCATTAAAATTACTGTTCACACATGTTGAAAAAGCTACTGTTTTACCTTACATTTCTTTGTAGCATATACATTTTTTTGCATTAAGCTTATTTAATAGGTTTGAAATTAATATAAATACATATACTCAATCGTGGGATCAATTACTTTATATAAATAAATACAGCTACAGCTGTAAATAGGCATTGGATGATCGATTTTCTAAATATTCGCACCATTCATTTTCTACCATGGCAAACAATACAAAAATAAATACAATACTTCAAATTATTATATAACATTTATTATCCTCCCTTTATTAAACTAAATAAACTAGAGGTAAACAAGCACTGTCATATTCAAATTAGAACATTTGCGATAAAAAAGGTAAAGGGGTTTCGTTTCAAAACTTGAGTAGTTTTATTAAAGCCGTGTATCATTTATGAGAGCGTATTTAGCTTGTGTCGCCATTTTGAACATCCAGAGTGAGAAAACACATATGCCAAATATGTATGTAAACTAAACTCGTGGATAGACAGGTGGTATGCGTGTGTCCATGATATGCATAAAAAAATCATTTTTTTCTGAACAAAATATTGATTTATTTATTCTTTTCAAACCTAATATAGAAAATTCACATAGTGTTCTTGCTGCTCATTGCACATAATATTTTATTAAATAGATCGTAACTATTTGTGACCGTTCGATACACTTTGCAACGTATCTTCTTTTCTGTACAAATTAATATAGACAATACAAAAACAAGACGGTCTTTTACGTAAGAGTTTTATTATTATGTGTCGCATATTCTATCGCATGTTCGTCAAAAAAGTCTTTGGTTGTTAAAACTGTCGCAGACTCTTAACTTTACCTTTGATTCATTTATCAAATTGAAATGTAAAGCGAGAAGTTCATGGCAATTGTTGTTTGTTTTTGCACAGCTTTCTGAACTGGCAATACAATTTATTCTTTGGGTGGTAATCCCAATTGTTATAAACTAAATGACTTGCTAATCGTAAACAAATATACTGTAAAATTCCTAAATTTCCTCGAGGTTCACGTAAATAGCTGGTCAGTTTAGTAAAAATATGACTAATTTAAACGGTTTATACTTAAAATGTTTGTTGCTCCAATTATTATAAGGTACCAACACGTCTATAACATTTAAGCACATAAGCACTTTATTAATAATTCTTTTAATGCTAGACAACATTATATATCGCTTGTTTATAATGTCAAATCGTGATACTTTTTTTGCAATTTGTATCCGTGTATGTTTACGCAACGAATTACGAAATGAAACACATCTTCAATTACCACAATTTACAATAACGGTATACATATTTGGCGGAAATTAGTAGTTTGTGCTGTTCAATTAGTTATGTTTCATTTTTCACTTCAATACTAGAGTGCTTTTTGATAATTTTGGACTTCTTCCCTGTTTAATTTGTGTTTAATTTATCTGAACAATTTTCTAAGTAAATATTGAAATTATATAGCCTCTAGCTATAATCTCCATACGCAAAACGCTTCATTGACAACAACTGACAATAATTAATAGCACAAGATAGATAGTATAGAGATAAGTGAATAGTTTATATACGAAAACGTCTTTCTAATCTCAGAAAAACAGGCTCGAGATCTGTGCGACGTATACAGAGTTTCCTTCTTCCAGGTCAAAAACATGCCCACCTGAATAGAACAGCATGAATCAACTAGTTGAAAGCAAATAGCTTAGCAATGATTTAATACATGTCTTTTTGTCGGGAGTCTTTGCATACCTAAGCATTCATTTTATCTGTGTTACTTTGTATTTCTGATGTTAGCCAAAAAAGCTCAATTTAACAAACAAATATAGGATTAATGTTTGCCATACAAGCGTGAAATTATTGACCTATAAAATAATGGTAGAGATATTTTACATTTTGTTAAAACTAAGCAATTTTTTACCAAATTTCATGCTTTTATTATATGATATCTACACAGTTAGCAATGCTATTGTGTTGAACCAATACTTGTTAAACTTAATGTGACACACAATAAAATGAAATTATATTGCTTTTTTGTCCAACGTATCTGTTGTTTACAACACTTACATTGATATTATGTTTTATAATTTTATATTATGACCAACACTTGTTAAACAAAATTCGGTATATAAGCAACTGTTTTTGTACTGTGTTCATGTTCAAATTCGTTTATTTATACAAAACTGACATTGGTACTGTGCTTATAAATGCTTAGTCAGAACCCGGCTTTTCACCAAATGCACTTTAATCGTTTTTTATTTTACTTTCCTGTAATGGATATAGCATTAACATGCATATTAAATTTATGTATAATTCCTTAAATATGCTGTATAGCTAAAACAATGAATAACCATATTACATTTGTTATAAATACAAATTTAACATTGAAACCGGCTTATCAAAAAATGTACTTGTATTGTGTTTTGTTTATTTTTTTCTGTATTGGATATAGTACAAATATGTATATACAATTGATGTAAAAAATCCTGAAGTAGGCTCTTTCGATAAAAATATAATATACATATACCAGTGTCACCTTTATAATTATTATACATAAACCTCAAACATATTGTGTGTGTTTTAATCTTACATATCGAAAAGTAACGCCTAATGCTAAGTTGGACTTAGTTTCTCAAACTCATAAAATACATACTTCAGTCAAATCATTATTATGACCCATAGCAATTTTTTTTCTTTGTAACACACTAAAGAAGAACAAATTACCTTTGGCATTTAAGTAAGACCTATGAGAATACTAATTGTCAAGAAATAGTAATATTATCATATGGGAACAAGAGTAACTTCGATCGTGAATATTTGAATTTATACTTTAATTTTCCACTTATTTGCATAGGGTTTGCATGTAAAATAACTCTATGGCTCTATGGTAATGGGTAATTATGATTACATTTCAAACATAACAATTGCAACATTCTACACACAATTTCAATTATAGAGGTTTAACTAAAATTCATGAACTTTGATCTTGAGCTGTGACCTTGACCTTTTGACCTTTCAGCATGGAGGTTGGGTGCAACGCATTGTCTGGTCCTGGGAATTATAATTCGAAGTTATATATACATTCTATGTGTAATGA
This sequence comes from Dreissena polymorpha, assembly GCF_020536995.1. Taxonomy (NCBI): domain Eukaryota; kingdom Metazoa; phylum Mollusca; class Bivalvia; order Myida; family Dreissenidae; genus Dreissena; species Dreissena polymorpha. Next base: position 237,648 of record NW_026273345.1, on the reverse strand, counting down.
AAATGTGACTGAACGGACATGAAATCCAGACGGCCGGATCCGCACACACACACCCACCAACCCAACCACATACGGATCGTGCAACGACTATATGCGCTCATTCAGGGGCTTAACAATAAAGAAATGCTTATTCACGGGATAATTTAAATTGCACTTGTACAATGTCATATCAAAATAAAGAATTAATGCAAGCCCGACTGCTTTCGTTTATACGTTTGATATTTCATAGTTGGTGAAGTTTATGTCTAGAGACAGACGGACGGACACACAGATATACAGAAAGATAGTCAGACGGACAGATAGACAGACATATAGGCATACAGACATAAAGAGAGACAGATAAGCAGACACACATTTTTTTGAATGACATAAAATTATTGTGAATACTGAAATTAAAGCTTGTGTTTACCTCATTTAACTGTATAAAAATGTCCGAAATAATTGCTTTTAAACCAACTTAAAAAATGGGACAACTCCCTATTCCAGCTTTTTTTGGAATTCCTTTTATGTGAATAAACTTCACATTTATGTTGTTATCTGGTAAAGGAATTCAAAAATTTTGCAAAATAAAGGAATGCGTTCGTTTCATGCATGTGAAAACATTAACACCATTTAATTCTGCCGTCATATAATGTGTATACCCGCTGTAAGTACATTTACACTTAATCTTCAATCCATGGGGAACAACTGCTCATGGAAGTTTCATTTATTTCTCCTATGTTGTTTCCCTATTCACACGACTGCAATAAGAGATAAATCTGTAGCGAACAGGCATCAAGTAATCCATTGAATAGTGCAAATACACAATGTTAAAGCACCTAATAGTTTAGGATTTAAACAACAACGAATCATATTTATCTTGTATCATTCAGTATTTATTTGCACAGTTTAAAAACATATGTATATTATTCATTGAAATAATTCATATGTCTATCAAATATTTTTATTCTTGTAAAACCTCATAGCAATGCTTGTTATGATGAATATAAAAACTATATGACACTATGTTTTTTTATATTGATGTACAAATGCATCATTTTAAATAAATAAATAACGTGAGAGTTATATTCATATTGTAGTACTGGCAGCTTGTAACTTCTAAAATTTGATTGCATGGAATACACACATAACCAACACCAATAAATCAGTAGATGTATATGAAGTTATTTATAAGTAACAAAACAATAGTCATAACAAAGTCATTAATCAGTTAACAAAAAAACTGTACTATAAATACAGAAGGAATGGACGAGCATCCACCTTAGCGCAGTTCATCCACTATTTATTTTGGTGACGTCTCTAAATCACTTCCTCTTCAGTAATATGGTGATTCATTTCAAACAAAAATATGAATGGAATGCAGTACAAGTCTTGCCTAACACAGGTGAAACATGATCTCCTCTCCACGTCTTCCAATACTCAACTGCCGCTTCAATATGTCCAAAAACAGTACAACACGGAAGCAAACTCTAAACGACTAGAAGCTACATCTGTATTTAAGGAATATCGGAAACGAAATATAAAGTGTATGCAAACAGCGATTTGTATTTGAAAACAGGGAGACGCATGCATTGAATTGTGTAATGCATACAGGCGTTTAATAAATTCTAAAGCAACATTTTTTCAATTTGACATTCCTGGTGTTTCCAAAAAGGTTGCATAATGCTCGATATTTAATTAGATTTGTGCATTAGATAAATATAATTCCTTAAATGCATTAAACACCGTTGCATGCAATCGAACTAAACCAGTAAATGGAGGCTGTTACGAAAGCATTCACGTCAAAGTGCTCCAGCTTGACCAATGCCATGTATTACACGCCTGTAACCGACGTGCTGTATTGTCTGTACCAATAGAAAATAGATCGTGTAAGTTTTGTTTTATTATAAAGTCTATATACACTGAAAGGCAACTTTGCTATACCTTAGATAGTTTATCATTAAACAAATTTACTCCTTCTATGATCTAATGCGAGAGCCTCCCCACTCACAGCCATTTCCTTAATACGTGTATCCAAAGCCGGAGAAGAAACGTAGGGTTATGTTCGCACCACATAGACGTTTGTATTTTTTCTATGGTGTAAAACAAAAAGTAAAAGTAAACTAAAGACACTACTACTACTACTACTTTAACTACTACTTCTACTACGACCTCCACTACTACTACTACTACTACTACTACTACTACTACTACTACTACTACTACTACTACTACTACTACTACTACTACTACTACTACTACTACTACTACTACTACTACTACTACTACTACTACTACTACTACTACTACTACTACTACTACTACTACTACTACTACTACTACTACTACTACTATTTCTACTACTTCTTCTACTGCTACTACTACTACTACTACCACTTCTACCACTAAAACTACTACTTCTACTATTACTTCTACTACTACTACTACTACTACTACTACTACTACTACTTCTACTACTACTACTTCTACTACTACTACTACTACTACTACTACTACTACTACTACTACTATTCAGGTCGGACCTCAAAGACCTCGTGAAGAGGCCGATAGGACCTGTAAAAAAACTCTGATACACACACTACTACTACTGCTGCTACTACTACTACTACTACTACTACTACTACTACTACAACAACTACTACTACTACTACTTCTAGTACTACAACTACTACTTTTACAACTACTACTACAACTTCTACGACTACCACTACGACGACGACGACGACGACGGACGACGACGAATGACCAACGGACGACCAGCGATCGAAAGACGGACGATGGACGACGACCGACGAACGACCGAGGGACGACTTATAACGATCGATGTTTGGACGACGGACGACCGACTGACGACCGAGGATGAATGATGTACGACCGATGTACGACCGATTAACGACCGCCGGACGCTTCCGGATTGACAACCGACGGACGACCGAGATAGAAAAAGAGGAGAGCACTTTGCGATAGTATATGCTTTGTTTTTGTAAAACTTGGAACAATATATTATCTCATCAAGAACATTATCTGGATATTATCACAACAGTTGTCTAATAGTAGGACGCTGGCTTAGGGTTCGAGATGTCCCGGGTTCAAATCCCGCCATAACCACTGGAATTTCCTTGAGCAAGAAATTTATCCCACATCTGCTCCTCTCCACCCAGGTGTATAAATGGGTACTTGTGAAGGAAATCAGCCAATGTGTCGTGGCTTCCTTCGGCGCCACATGTAAACGGGCGACTTAAATCCCAGTGATCGGGGGATTAATGTCGAAGTCGGCTAAAGATGCGTACGCTATCGAAGCAGACTATAAACCGCACCTTTAAAATAGCACTAACTCAATCCCGCCTATCATGACACAGATTAGAAATATAACCAGTTCGATACCGCAATATTGCTCGGGATAACAAAACATGTAAATTTTCTTATATTTATGTCCAAGAAAGTAAAAACCATTTCTGATTAATATGTTCGATATACAAAGGTATCAGAAAAACAAATTTCATGTCATATTATCAAATATGGCCGCCATTACATAAATTTGATAATTATAACATAATACATACAATAAATCATATATATTTCTCTCTCCATATGTTGCGAAGCATTTATGGAACAATTTAGAAACATATTAATTCATATAAGTATACTATTTTCTCTCAGAAATTGATGAGTAATTATCAAATAAATGTTAAAGTGAGACATATTATGAAGAACAGTCAAATCTTTGACTCATTATTTTATAAACAACAGTCAGTATTAATGTTTAAGTGATAGTATTTATGTAAAACAGTGTATTATTGTATTATCAACTGTCAATATCTATGTTAAAGAGACATATCGTATGTTACGAATCACTAAACTATTTGATTACTTCTACCATTACATAATGTTCATAATTATTATCATTCATGTAGTTACACTTATGTATTTTTAATTTGGGTAAAAGGCAAGTGTATGCTTAAGACCAAATAAATGTTGTTGTTGTTGCTGTTGTTGTTGTTTATAATTTAAACTAAATTTTCATCGCTATTAGTTATTATCGTATAATACCCGCTAGTATAACTACATATATTATCATACACTAATATTTCCATTATCGATACAAAAATTGATAAATAAACTTTTTGTAATAAAATAAAATTAAATTGCAATACTTACATATTTGTTTGAATGTTTTGTATGACAATCTGTTGATGTCTCATATTTATGGAGTTTAAATGCTTGAAAGCGGATAACGTCAGTGTTAATCAAACAAATATTATCATTATTACTGAATAAGAATCCTCGACTATTGCCGTAGTGCCTGCATGTATATTAGGGCTCACACGGGTCAACAAACAGGTCGTGTCGGCGGGTCAAATTTAAAATACCCGAGAAATTTCGGGTCGGGTCGGGTCAGATAATGCATATTAAAATAAAACTACATTAATTGTCATAGCATGTTTTAGCGTTCATAAATATTCAACTGTTTGTCAAGCATAATGTTTAGAATATTATACTTTTTATTGTTTTGATTAATTTAATTATGAATGAAATTCTGAACTGCATAACACTATGAAGTTTACACAACGTAATACGGTGTTAAAATTAATTAGCAATTGTAAGTATTACTTGGAATAGTGATCAAAAGTGCATGTACAGGAAAAACAACCTGTCAAGCAAAAAATAAAGCTTGTCTTATTTTGAGGAGATAAGCCAAAATAACTATCACTGTAAGCTCTAAATGCATTTTCTATTTTGAAGTCAATATATTTTATAATACAAGTTTCGTTTTTAACGTCGCCATTTTGGGATCTGAATAACGAATAAACTTCGGCATGCATGCTTTTGGTGCGAAACTTCTATTTATGACTTTTTTTAATAACAGCACTGCTTAAACTGATAAAGGGTGTGATTTTACTTCACGTCTCTAAAAGAGATGATTTGACTACACGTTCAACATGTTATCTTTTGCTTCGTAGTTTATGACCCGAACCGGTATCGTTCGCAGAATTTTTGACTCGGATCCGCGGGTATTTTTTTGACCCGCGGATTCGTTTTTTTTTTTCGGGTACCCGTTTGAGCACTTATTTATATCGTATTTGCAAACGGGACATATCCGTCGTTTCTTATAACAGAACAGGACAAGTAAATAACACAACGTATTTATACAATACAATATTTAACAACAAACTACGATACATTAGCAAAAATCGCTCGATAGTAAATTAAGTCTACCTTTGGTATGCAGTCTAGTGCTCTTTCCTCTGTTTTATGCCATATGATTGTGAGGAAATATGCAGGATTTATGTACGTTCTAGATTAAAAAAACTGCGGTTAGATAACGAAATGAGTTGCTTTTATGCTCGAAAACTTACCAGGCCCGTGACTGAGCATTTGATATAAGTGTAAACTTTTTGGCTGCCTTGACTGTTAAAAGAATGGCGCAGAAAAGCATTTGAATAGCAAAATGCAATTGCAAGCGAGGCAGTATGTTTAGCGTGGCATATAATAAGACTTTTCACGTTTTAGTACTTGACAAAGTAAATAAAATGTTGAGATTCGCACATTTTCGTTGTAGTTTTGACATTTGTGACAAAAAATAATAATACTGAACATTTTCCATGCTCTCAAAAATCCATTATTTGCATCTTTTGACGATTTAAAAACTGAAGATTATAGAGTGTTGCAACGCGAAACTATCGAATAATTTGGAGAGTTTTGTTGTCGTTATAATTTGTGATACTACGAAGATTGCTTATATAAAGTATAAAATACATCACTCATTGTAGGAGCTAGGATAATCGAGTGGTCTCAGCGAAAGGTTCTTACACTAGATGTTAGTTATTTGAGTCCAGTTGAGCGTTACTTTTTCTGTCGTCAATTTTATTCTTGATTTTACTGGAATATTTTAGATCTAATATTTACATGTATCAATATAAAGCATTTAATGACAAACTTCAAATTCTATGGAAAGGTCCATTAAAATGTTAAAGCGTTAGTGGAATCGACTATTGTACGTGTGCAGTTCACATTTTATCGGCGTACAATATAAGCCAATGAGCTCTCACGGGAGCCGTACAGGGGTGTTTTTAGGATTTTGTACGCACGGTCCAATAAAGCCATCTTTAATTAGAATGCATAATTATCATACTTACATTGTATGATAATTGAAACTTGGATTCACGATCTGCTTTCCATGCTTGATTACAACATATTAACTGTAAGATAGACAAACCCATTGAATTGGGATTGACAAAGACATGGGCAAAACACAATTTTAATAGACAAAGTTCGACCATGCTAGACATTAAACAAAGCTGAGAAAAACTCCCAGATTTACCTTTTAAGACAATTTTGGCTATTTAAACACCATTTTGCTATACATAACTCTACGATAATGGAAAAAACTTCTAAAATGATGCTCAACTGCATGATATTTGTGCAAGATCACTAATACAACAACATCACCCCTTAATGTGTACTTGCTATCGTTATTTTCTAAAACGAAACTGTAATTCTACGCCATCACAGTGTTGTGAATTAATTAAATGCTGGATCGTGTAGCTTATGTATTCAAGAAAAATAGATAGACCTGATTACCACTCTTGAGGTCACATTTGTGACACCTTCTTTATTAAACTAGGTCAAATGTTTACTAGACGAATATACAGACAGGGTCTTATAACACGTATTGCCATTTTTTGTATTTGACAATCTCACATCAATATTTATATTGTGACTGTGCATAAAGTTATACAATTAGTAATCAAAAGACTTGAGCTGTTAATATTTGTATTTGATGCGTAAATTACGACCCGGCCCAAGACCAACGCCCAGATACCCTCGTAACAAATAAACCGCCTTTCAACTTATTAGCAAATCCATATTGGCATTTAATAAACCCAATTTATCGGCCCAGGGATATTGGAAAACTTTTATAAAAGCACTACTGGCATAAACAAATTTAAGTACACTTGACAATAAGCCGATATGTCTTTCGAACACAAAGACCTACCGTGTATGCATTTAAACAAATAGAGTCGGCCAATTAACACATAGGCGTACCGTATTTTTTATATATATTTCTGTAATAATTTACGATCACTGAAAACTTGTAAACATCTTATATGATTCGAATGAATTATTGTTAGTTATTGGATCCAAACAAAACTTTCAAGAAATAACAAAGCCATAGCCGTCGATATCGGCCATATCTTTTACCTGACTATCCGGGTTGGAGTTGGAATTCGCACGCGTCATGCCCTAGTTCTACTTAAAAGCGTTGAGCTTTTGTCAGTTCAAATATAACGCTCCAATCGATCCGAAGGATCAATGGATAAAGAGTTCAACGGAACGCACAACAAAACTGATACTAAAACTCCTATTTCTGCAATTATAAAGCATAGCTAAATACACATATTATAATAAAATGTCAGATATTATTGATCAGATGTATATAGTTACATAATTGAAAAAACACAAGGAGACTGAAAATAAATGAAAGCATACTGTATAGGTCAACCGGCACCACACGAATCATCCGTACATATTTCAAATATTGATACGAGCGTTCAAACATGTTTTAGTGGTTTATCAGACATTGTTATTTGATTAGATTTTTTTAGAGTTGGTCTATATGGTGCATTATTTCTAATTAAATTAATCAAAACCAGTACCTTGTTATGTTATTTTTGAAACTACTAAGAATTCATGATTTACATACCATAATAATACCGAATAATACCTTTTGGTCAAAATAAACTTCAAGTTCACCTAGTTACATTGATAGCGTTTATATAACGATTATGTTACTGACTGCTAACTGACCTTCATACCTTACGGGATTGAATGCAGTGCACTAAAGTGAGGGAACGAGTCCACTGCTGAAACGATGGCTTGTTTAAAGCGTTATACATTTACATGTTTAACGTTTAATTTCGAATGCAGTTTAAGATATTTTTGTCAAAGCGTTTAATAGGTTATTGCACAGCACTTATTATATTATCTTAAATACTGGAGTGTACACACAATGCAAGATTGTGGCACTTACTAAATATGTGAACACATCCTTTAAGGACAAACGCTATGACGCTTACAATCTGCTAGTTATTCAGGGGCACGCACACAATGAATTAATATTGAGAGTCGAGTGTGAAACTGTTTAATCTATTAAGCCTTATAATGAGAGATAAAACTGCTTCATGCTGAACACGCTGTCATAATCGTTGCCGAATGCACAGTTGTATCCCTTTTCATACCCTATACATCCCAAAAATAGAAAGTAAATTAAATAACATATTAATGTAAATGTAAAAACTGTTCGTAGATTGCACATAATCTTTTTCGAAAATTGTCAGACCTACCTTAAGAAAATTTAATATCAAATTGGTTGGACGCTTACACAAGGGTCAGCTAAGGTAAAAAGCAGATATGGACAGCTTGGCCGAAAAACATCGGAACATAAAACAATGTTAAGATTGGAAATAATGCCGCTTAACAGCTAACGTAATTTCGTCTACTTGGTTTAACAGAACATGTACTGAAAAAGTAGTTTACGTGGTGGGTAGTATATTTTGCCTGAGTTTGTATCCATCTGATTTATAATCGGCTGCATAAGTAATTTAAATATGTTGTGAATTATTATTTTTGTTGACAAAGCGACCATTGAATAGGTACAACACTAAAGCATTGCCTATTTACATAATAGGGGAATTTTAGCAGCGGTTTACCATTGTTCAATTTATGATAAATTACAGTCAGATGGTGATATAATCTCTTACTTGGCATTTGTAAATAGCGATGTTAAATTCAGTATAAAGATAGATCTAATATATATATATATATATATATATATATATATATATATATATATATATATATATATATATATATATATATATATATATATATATATATATATATGTATTGTGAAATCTGTAATGACCATATAATTGTGTACGTATTAAGATGTGTACTGGTATCTATTGGATAAATCGCATTTTCGCTTGTGAATTAGGACAATAAGGGCAATGCTTTTCAAAATTGTATAGAAAAGTAAAATGCTTTTGATTTTTTAAATCTAAAGTGCAATTGTATGTAAGGCAAAATTAAATGGTCGTTCTGCTGCTCAACAAATAACATTCTACGATAAAAAATACTGAATCGTATCCATCACATAAAGATACTCGCGTAATATATACATTTTATAGCTCTAAATCAGTATTGATAAACATGTACCTTTGATTTTCAGTACTGCACTGCTAACATAGCAACATTTTGACACGATGTTTGCAGAATAGTACTGCTTAATGAACTTATCTTAACATGTAATTTAATATATTCCTGAAACGATAAAAAGTTTTAAAGTGTGTTTATTTTCTTTCTTTCTAACAAAATATAAATGAAGAACATTTTAATGTAATTTAACACATAAAATTACACCAGCAAACATATTAAATTCTCAGCTATGTAACAGTCTGTGTTAAATAAAGACACTGCATGCATGTAAACTATTTATGACGTACATATATGATAACATCTTGCATATGGAACAATAACGTGCCGATTGTTTTTGAATGAAGTCGATTGTTTCGAATACTGATCATTACGATACCATGTTTTCAATTAAAACACATCAACATATTGACTTCATTCGGCCTAAAAATGTTATATGCATTAAGCATTAGCCCTATTATACAGAAGAACGCGTATTCTTTATAAAATTTCAAAGCCCAACAAATAAATCAGCTTCAAGTATACACACCCGTAATATAAACATAAAGAAACGAGATACGGCAACACAATTCCGCCATGAACGAAGTAAATGTTATTTAGGATTGCAAGGTATTGATCAACTTTCAAAATAATTTTGCAAATAATATTCTGAGTGTAATTGCAATTATATTACTCAATCCCAGTAATTTATCACGTTTATAACAAGTTAGATGGTTTCATTATTTTTTCTCAAAATACAATGCCTATAACTATGCATCTTGACAGGTTTTTGAACATGCGCAGTGTTTGTGTTTGTAATTTATGATTGCATACATTTTACGCATGCCCACGAAATAAGCGTACAAACTATAAAGCTGAAGCCATCAATAAAAAGGCCCAACGTCCCACGTTCGTCTAAAACCGCCACTGATGTCAAACATAATTTGTTTGGGGCCAAATTTGACGGTAGGACGTTCGAGTTCGACGTTGTGATTTGAGTTAAAATACGGATAATGCAGACTTTGAGAAATATCGCTTTTTATTTTGTTAAATTGTTTAACTTCAAATAGTTCCATATTGTACACACACGAACCACTCGTTCCCTCTTAGCAATATTTGAGTACCTTGTATCACATTCTAGCATTTTATAATCAATCAACCTTTTAAGTTTTTGATAATTAGGCATATATTCGGAATACAGTTGTGCTATTTGCAGGATAGGTGGTCACACTAAGTACAAGCCCAAACCTAATGAAATGGCATTTTCTCACAAACACGCCTTTGATATTAATAGTACTGGTATGTTTGAAAACCCCATCAAGCATTTCAACTTCTAAATAGCTGTGATATAAACACACATGTATCGTTTAAATACAATGGTTTATCTAGCGATATTTTTATTAGCTCCTATACAAGTTATTAGAAGAATACTGAAGACTGCGCTGATCATGCACACCAATCAATAGCTTTCGCAGGTTATTTACTGCAATTATTTAATATTGGATTTCTCTTGCACCATTAACTACTGATGATTGCAAATAGTGTGCGTTATAGCATTGCATTATCTCACGGAATTGCTGACTAAATGTTCATATAAAGGAAGACGATGTAGACGTCTTGAAAAGAATATTCTGCACTTATAGAAAATACCACTTATACTGCACATGATGTCACCGTGGTAGAGGAATAAAATAACTTTTATAATAAAATCGTGCCCGATTAATGCCTTCCCGTGTACACATGTTTTATTTTTTTTTAAAGTAACGATATATCCTTTGAGTTGATACTTTTTGGTGTTATACAGTTCACAGTATAGTCATTGGATACTCTGTAAGGCATTCTGTTAACTGGAGACGACTTTAAACATAAATAGGCGTATTAAATGCAAAATAATGAGTTTCCTGGTGTTCCATGCATGTGACCAAACGTATTTGATGCAAGTTTACCAAGGCTGTAAAATTCGTTAAAACCATATATGTTTTGTAATAATTCCCTGCTTTAACAATTATAGCTGACATTTGTGAGCTTGTATAAAAACGCTTGACTTATTTTCATGTAAGCATGCGGAGACAACGTGAATCTTTACATTTTTCAAAATTGGTTATAAAATGTTTATACTTGGATTTAATAACAAGGAAGTCTTCCTCGTGCAGTAATAAAAACCATCTTATAACGTTTCAATTGCGCTGCCCATATTGAGAATTCGCCTACCTGAATAACAACTAAGGCATACATATTAACAAATTAAAACAAAATATAAATAATGGTGCTACCAATAGAATTCAAACACATGGCGTAGCTCAATTGAATGATGACGTCACGATCTTTAATATGCATGTGTATTCCGGCATTTCATGCACATTCGTTACGATTATACTTTACAACTGCTATGCCCACGACAAAAGTATGTTAACTGATGTATTCATTACAGACTATGCTTGTCCAGGAAACGTGGGTATACATTTTGAATCCTGTATTTTTAATAACGACATGTGAGGCTTCTTTATAAGCCACATTAAACCATATGAAATTGATAAGAAATTGATAAGACTTTCGTTTTCCCTATCAAAAAAATCAAGCACTCGTGTTTGTTTTTGTTCCCGAAGTTTGCTTGTACAGACGAGCTAATTTTATATCAGTTTAGAAAACATGTTTTACAACGTTGACAGTTATTTATCCCCTCATTTATCAAAAGACTTAGTTAGCCTGGTAGCATTAAGATGTGTGCCATGTCTTCAAGAAAAGTTTTATTTACCCTCTAGTTTCATTGATCTATGTAAAGTTGTTCAAGTGATTTCAAAATATCACGATAGGAAATTCGATTGGAATGAAAGCCAATACCACGTGTATATATATATTATTTTATGTGAATACCATGAATCAAAGCTAGATATCAGTTGAGGTTCTGTTTAAGGTATAAGTTTAATTCGTTTGCGTTTTCTCGTTGCATACCATTTACAATGTTTAACTCTTCTTCTACGAATTTTGAAAGCTATTTTTGATAGTTGCCAAAATTTCTTATGAATATGATGAAAAAGCTTTGTTGAAAACTTCTTTTGTGGTACAAATGTACATATCTCCCTGCTTAGCGTACAACCTGCATGTGTTCAGTGTTACGTCGGCGTATGGTGACTCTATTAATTTTTCAATATATTGATGGCGAAAATGTTTTGAAATGTTTATGATCATTTTTCATGGGATGAAATAACATTAACACAGAAAAGGGGATATAAAGTACATTATGATGACAAGCACCCTTGCAGTTAATAGATTGACTCAACTGGGGGACGTTTCATAAACGATCGTACGACAATTTTAAATTACGAGAGAATTTTGTGATCTTAATAAGTAGACAATCTAGCTCGCCATGCTCGTCAAATATACACAGCGCTTGAGCTGCCAATGTAATTAGGTGCTGAAAATATATCGTCATATTGTATGGACTTTTTAAGTATGTATCTTCGAAAAATGTATCGAATCGTAAACGTGTACTACGATGTTTATTAAAACGGTCCCTTAGTGGGCTCACATAGATTATTGAGAGTCCACAAGAACGGGTTTTAGTCAAAATCAACGACTACTTTGCAAAACGATCTTGTATCAAATACCCTATACCGTTTAAACAATCGTACGATGATATCCGTTGGTCAATATTCGGTCACCGATCAATCAAAGTCCTGTTACGTTCGATTGAGGACAGCGACTTCATATTTGTTTTATAATGATTAAAGGGAATGTTCTATGCTAATTTTGTTCATGTTAAGACACGTGTATAAATGTTGTATACACGGAATGAAATTCTTAAGACAATACAATATGCCGGATATAAAAAGTTAATTTGTTACGTAAATATTGGTTTGAACATTGTTTTTTTCATTCCGTTATTTAAAATACAATATCAATTTCGTATAATATTGGAAAGATATGCTTTATTCCACACAATGCTTGCATACGTATACACATTTTCGGTTAAAGCAAAATGTAATTGCTTCAGCACATCTAATGTCAAAACGTTTAACATTTGCAGAAGAGATAAGCAATGACCTTTACCTTTAATGTCTTTTTATCCTTTAAAAGCTATATTATTGTCAGCGTAAAACCATACTCTTATTTTTTAAAGTATACAGTTATAAAACTCTCATGTCATTGTAAAAACGTCCGCATCTATATCAAGCGACTTATTTGCACAAGAGGGTCGGTAGTTTTGCGCAGATGGGTGAAAAGTCTGAATATGAAAAAAAGAACGAAGAAATTCCCATTTTTAATGATAATAAGGTAATATTGAATATGAAATCCGACAGTTTTGAGGCTCTTCTTATTTTGCAACGTACTGTTTGCTTATCATATATTATGTATCCGATTATAGTGCGTAAACAATTATGTTGACTGATCGGACATGATTGCTTGCGTGATTTTGGGAGATTAGGGAAAAATCTGTTTACTGTGTACGGACGGGTCAGTAACATTTTTAACAAACATTAGAATAACCGTTCCATGTATTATATTGTGTGTTAGAAGTTCGAAGTCTGAACTCATTTATATTGGAAGACAATTAAAATACAAAAGTATTGACATCGTATCCATATGATATGTAATGTGTTACGTTATGCATATGCTATTTCCAGAACCTTATGTTATTAGTTCGTATTTTGACCTCCGGCTTCCCGTGATATTTTCGTAAGATCTTAAGAAAAAAAACATCACGCGCAAAAGGTATATGACACTCATTCTGTTTGAATGCTTTACAATCAATGTATATTAAGTTTATTGGTGACATAATTGTTATGCAACAATATAAATATCAAATAGGTCGACAAGCAAGTTTTGAGCATAAAACATACTTTGTATGTCGTACAAAACATATTGTTTGTACAGCACAAAAACATATTGTATTGATGTAGTAACTGGGTAGTTCCATAAATTTCGGACTAAAGCCGTTACACTATTTACCATATTGTATAAAAAATGTAAATATTAATTAAGAGCAGATAAATGTTATGCATATTATCAGTTTATACATGTAGCGTGCGTACATGACCTTGCCATGTATGTTAAAATTGTACATAGACGAGCATAAAAGTACGTTGTTGTCGGTAATTTCACGAATGTCGAACATACTAAGGCATATATCAACGCAAAAGGAGATGTTTTAGTAGCATAATTGAAGTTTTAATTGTTTGATATATAGACTGAAACTGAAAACGTGTATGCAAAGACAATCTCAAGAAGAATTATCAGTACCCTTGCAATATCATCTTCAACAAACAGTGTAAGTAGTAATGCCATACAAAACAAGGGACGGTGTCAGTACCAACACAATATTATCTTAAGAGACTGTGTCAGTAATGAAATGACATCCTCAAGAGGCAATTTTAGTACCCATGAAATGTCATCCTCGAAGAGCCAGTGCTAGTACCAATGCAATGATAACGATTTACCCATGTAATGACAACATCAAAAAGATGTGTCAGTACCAATACCATACCATTCCAAGAAACAGTGTCAGTATCAATGCAACGATATCACCGAGAAACAGCGTCAGTACTAATGCAATGCCATCATCAAGAGACAGTGTCAATACCAATACAATGTCATCCTCAAGAGGTTATGTCAGTATTAATGCAATCAAATCCAAAATATATTGTCTCATACCTAGTGCAACGACTTCCTCAACAAACAGTGTCAGTACCAATGCAATGCATCATCAAGAGACAGTGTCAGTACCAATGAAAAGACAACCTCAAGAGACAGTGTCAGTACCACTGAAATGACAAACTCAAGAGACAGTGTAAGTACCAATGCAATTACATCTCAAGAGACAGTGTCAGCACCAATGTAATAACATTCTCAAGAGACAGTGCAATAACCAATATAATGGCATCCTCAAGAGACAGTGTAAGTACCAATGCAATGACATATCAAAAGGCAGTGTCAGCACCAATGAAATCACATCCTCAAGAAATAGTGTCAATACCAATGCAGGGGCATCCTCATGAGACAGTGTCAGTACCAATGTAATGACATCCACAAGAGACAGTGTCAGTACCAAAGTAATGACATCCTCAAGATTCAGTGTTAGTACCAATGAACAAAATCCAAAATAAACCGTGTCAGTACCATTGCCATGACATCTTCAAGAGGCAGTGTCAGTACCAATGTAATGACATCATCACAAAGACACATCGGCAACAAGTGGCGTGTTTGTTGCAATGAAATGAAATTCTCAAAGGACAATGACGATAGCAATGCATTAACATCTACAAGAGAAATGTAAGTACAAATGAAATTATATCGACATCAGGCCGTGCCATTTTTATATATGATCAGTACCAATTCATTGAAAACCAAGATAGATAATAAAATGCAATTACCTACTCAAGAAACAATGTCAGTAACATTAAAATAGCATAATCAAAGGACACTGACAGTATGAATGCATTGAAATCCACAAGAGACTAATTCAGTACCATTAAAACAACATCTTCTAGAGACATTGTCACTACCAATGCATTGGCATCCGCAACATACATTTTCATTGCAATAACTTAATAAACAGACAGTGTCATAACCAATGCTATAACAACCTCAAGAAACGTTGTCACTACCAATTATATATCATAACCTATACCGTGCCATCATTAAGTAACAGTGTACTTAGTTATAGCGTGAGATCCACAAGAGGCTGTTTAAGTACTCATACAGTGACATCCACATAGGGACAGTGTCATTACCTATACAATGGCATCATATAGAGACATTGTCAGTACCTATTCAATGGAATCCTCAAGCCGCAATGGGAGAACATATAAAGTGACTTCAGACAGAGCCTGTGCCAGTACCTATACAGTTACATTTTCAGGTAACAGTGTCAGAAGATATAAAGTGAATTCCATAAGAGGTTGTTTCAGTACTTATACAGTGACAGCCACAAGAGACAGTGTCAGTACCTATACAGTGACATCATATAGAGATATTGTCATTTTCCTTATCAATGGCAACCTAAATCCACAATGTCAGAACCTATGAAGTGACATCAGACAGATGCAGTGTAAGTACCTATACAGTGACATCCGCGTGAGGCAGCGTCAGATCAAATTTAGTAATATCCACAAGAGATATTATCTGTGTTATTACATACTTAGGATACAGTGTCAGGCATATCCTTAAGATACATTGGCATAACAAAACAAATGTAGTAACGTACTTAGGAGAATATGTCAGAAATTATGTAGTAACATTCTTTAGAGAAAGTTATAGTACAAATACATTTTCACAAGGCAGAGCCTTAACAGTAGAAGCCTCAAGAGACATTGTAATAACATTTTCTGGAGGAAGATTTGAAGGTTAAAGATCATTATGTTTGGTCTGTTTAAGTGAACAAAACTTTGGTCGGCGAGACTCACCTACTGTATTTACCTTCCTGCCCACAACTTACTTTCAAGTTTGGAAAGCAAAAGTTATCTTTGTATTGTTTTAATAAACAATTATTTTTAAATGTGAACCATTCAGGCTTTTCAAGTCAACTATGAATTTTAATGTATTTGTTATTAAAAAGCCCTATTTCCTAAGTGAGGACAATTGCAACAAATGCTGATTATGGGATGTATTGCTAATTTTGAATAAGCGAACCAATTGTTGTAACTATTCTCTAAAGGAGCGTAACTTCGCTTATTATAATGTAATGTTTACACTCCTTTTTGAATCTTGGAGAAATGTTTTTGAAAATTTTCATTTAATTAAAACGTTAACAAGTCCCATTTAATTGTTAGTTACTGCAGAAGTGCATAGACAATCGCAATTGTAATTTATATTTAATAAAATGCATCCACAATTAAAATATCAATTTGCACTTGGAGATTTCTAACGCATCACTTAAACATATCAATATAGTTCCCTCATTTTTTAAAAACAGCTTGTGTTGAAATTTGGACCAATAATAATTCACGGATCTTATAATTCCTGAACATTAAATTGAAAATAAAAACAACAAAATAAAAAACTTAACAAATTAAGAACGTCACTTCAACAGTCAAATTCGCAATCTCGTACAACGTTAAATAATAACAATGTTCAAGGAAAAACGCATAAACTTACACGTCTTAATAACTCACCGGCTTGCAACATAACGATTGAACCGTTTCGCTCATGAATATTCATGCGAGCCATATTGTTTTTCTTACATGAATGTTATATCTTTCTTGTGAAAAAAAAACTTACCTAGAATTATGAAATTGTAAATAAATTGGAATAACGTGTATATCGTCTTTTACTACACTTGCTTATTTTTCTAACGCAACGCTTTTTTTTAAAAACTTACATATCACAGTAATGAGTAATGTTTTTATTTAAAATTGCACTTTTGATCATTTGACTGCCATATGTGCAAGCCAACCTTATATCATTCATCCGTGACGATCGGACGCTTTAGCAAGTGGGAAATTAAGCCTGTAAAATGCAAAGCGCTTGATTGCACTCCTAAATATTCATACGAGCTACAGGTTTTGTAAATTAATTTTATGTTTTCCTTGTGTAAGAACCCACCTCAAAAATAAATTCAAATAAAACTAGAATTGTATCGCGTTTCAACATATCCACATGCAAAAATATGGAGCCACACCTACCCCACGTGCTAAAGTTATCAATCGTCATGGATGAATGATTTAATCGTGAGTTTGCATAGAATATAGACAAATGATCGTACGCTAAATTTTAAATCAATATCTTTACTCATAACTGAGATATTCAAGTTTGAAAAGTGATGCGTTGGAAAAGTCCCCAGTGTATATTAAAAACACGACTATACAATATAGTATTCATTGTTTAACATGTCGTCTATTATTGTATGCTTATAGACAGCTACTTTAAACAAGTCTCAATTCGAATTCGACTACATGATTAATTATTTGCAAACTTTAAACACATTCAGCCAGGTATGAAGACTATGAAATGTAACACAACCGGTATGTTCCCTTTTCCTTTTTAAGAGGCACGGTGATTAATCTATCGCTATAAAGTATGGGGTATTGAAAAAAGTTCGGATAAAGCTGTGAATACGTTTCAAGATATGACCCAACGTGTTAACAACCACGGTTATTATTTGTTATAAGTCCAATTTGAATTTAAAGTTACTTTAAGACAAGGAATATATCTTATTTTTTATGAAAGTAATGATGTTTTATTCGCAGTATACTGCAAATAAAAACTATAAAAGTTACATATAGTGCAACAAAGCAGTATTAAAAAACGTATTCGGTTTATATTTTTAAAAGATACAAGATAGAGTGCGAGCATCGCAACTGACGTTAAAGAGATCAATAGCATATACGTATAATTAATGATAGTGCAATGAACCGTTTCATCAAGTATCAAACTTATGTTCTGTAATGAAGTTAACTGTAGTAACAAAGCCTAGTTTCGTATTATATGGTGTCCCTTAGTAGATCTGTTTTGTCTGAATACATGGCACGATTACACTTTGGCATATAATTAAAGCAAAGGCAATATACGGATAAGTGTTTACTTACGTTAAACATTAACAAGCACAATCATCTATTTTAACACATTTCAGATTTGTGTTAAATTCATCACTGTGTACAAAGCCAGTTATGCAATTACTAACTATCAGATAGAGTTAAAAACACTATCTTAATAATTATTTGTTTATACTACTGAAACGGTAAAACTTAAAATAGTGACTAACTTAAATCAAAATGTGTGATAAATATTATATTATGATAATGTTCGATTTCGAGAATGTATGTACAGTGTAAAAGCGATAAATCATATGTTTTAAAAAGCTTAACGATTTCTTCTAAAACAAATAGTTTGAAGATTGCAATGAGACAAATGATAAAAGGATGAAACAACAATATAATGAATTATTGCATGCGCGAAAGTGTAACTTGGTGGTGTTGACGGTGTTTAACTGTCATGAGGTAAGTTATAGCCCTGTGGCGAACGTTTCAGAAATAAGTTATCGACAACTCACGAAAAATACACAAGGCGTTTACCCTTTATTTACTGTGTCATATTTCCCGATAGTATAACGATTATTCAGTTTCTTAATGAATCTGCAGTACAATGGCAATCCATTGAAGCAGTAGCCCGCAGTACAATGAGTAGCCCATTACGTTTGTACCATGAGATACGAGTCTCTGGCCAACAAGCAACGAGCTAAGTGGTCACGTAGTAATGTCACGGTTTGGTGAAAACTCCGCATTTGGTTTGTAATCAAGGAGTGTTAAGGTTGTTTAATAATTATTATATAAATTAGAGCGAATTAAATTATATATCCTGTCTATCGTACTATGTAAGTACAATGATATGTTTTATTGCTGGTATTTATGATTTTGATTTGGAATGCAAGCAATGGTCACAGGCATATCTTTAAATAACAAGGTTGTAATTTTGATGTATTTAAACATCACACGTCAAAATAGCAATTATTAAGTTTTTCCCACTAAGTTGCTTACTATAAATATTTTAAAATTTACAAATAATATAAACAGTTAAGGGGTGTTGCGGTAGTTTATTTAATCGAGGATATATTTATAGCAACACGGAATCGCTATTATCACAACCCAATAGTTTTGTTATCAGAATCATATCAGAGTGGGTTCATAAAACAAAGGTCAGTGGTTCGATCCCAGATTCGGCAAACATTTTTTTTTTCATTTTTTTTCTTTCTTTTATTTAATTCTTGTTTTATACTGATGTTGTTTACAATTATCAATTCAAAGCATTTATTACTAACTTCAAAACATGCCGAAATCTGTAAACAAGTCCCTGTAAGTTATTGATGATTAAGGTCGATTTTGATACCGTATTGTCTTATGTTTGTGACTTAATATTGTATTATTATTGTTGTTTTTTGGTAAGCTGTTGGACTCCCAGTTAAGATTATAAATAATGTCTAAGATTTATGCATGTTTCTAGCAATCTATGTACCGGTACATGGGTTTAGCCAAATTGCTATATTTTATGAAATTTGACATAGAGAGTAGGGATAGTTAAACAACACAATCTCTGTTAAAAGTGCGGAGACCCCCTTTTTTATTTTTGTGTTATGATAACAATACGTAGATGAAAGTATTTGAGCAGTTTTGCAGAAAGTTGTTCGATAGAACTTTTTTAAATTTCATTTTATTGGTTAAAATAGTACAAAATTGACGTTTTTTTGGGTGACATACAAATTATAAAAATTAAATTTCTTAAAATTTAACTTGTGTTCTCAATTTTTTGGTAGTTTGTGGTTTAATTGAATGATATATGCTGTATCTTAGCTTGTATTATATCTACATGCTGCCAATTTCATAGGTTATTAATCATTTTTTATGCAATTAGAGATTTTTCACTTTTAATGAAAAAATACATGTTATATAATGGTGAATAAAATCAAAACAAGGCCGGTGATCCTATGTTTTTATTTCATTTTTCATTTAGTATTTGTATGCAGTACTTGAATATACATTTTGAACAAAATCTATTAGATGGAAAAAAATCAGCAAAACTGCAGCAACACCCCTTAAGCGAATTATCGCACTAATACTATGTCTCGATAATAATTGGGATCGAATGCGTTAATCACAACTGTACTCAAAATTTTCCTTGACCAGGAGTTTGGAAAATACTCTTCTCAAAATTCCTTTGATGAGAGGAGCTCGACCCTGATAACAGGAGACGATAATGACTTCAAAACGTTAAGCAATGAATTAATGTCAACATTTATAAATTCATAAATATATCAAATTGCTATCTTCAATATTGCAATAATTGAATATTAAATAACGCGCGTGAAATCAAAAGATTTTGATTGGCTGTTTTTTCTGGAAGAGCCCTGCTTGGCTATTAAATTCGCGGGAACAATTAGATCTTCCTTAGAAAGATTTCAAAATTTATAGGAAGATATAATAGCGGGCGTGAAATGTAACGCGTATTTTGGTTAGGTTGTTATTTTAAGCAGAACCCTGAATGGCTATACCATTTGTAGGAAAAATTAAATCTTCCTAAGGAAGAATTCAAAATTCACAGAAAGAATTAAAATTACGCGGCTAAAAAGGTCATAAGTCACGAATTCTATGATGTACCATAAGGATCTAAAGTCAAGAATTCTTTCTTAGGAAAATATAAATCTTCCTTAAGAACAATTTAATCTTCCTAAGGACTTCTTTTTGAGCTGTTTCGAGCCATTATTAACAACTATAAAAACGAAATCTTTTACGCGCATCCAATCACGCAAAAATCTTCGGAGCCTTTCAATATACGAAGATTAACAATTCTTTCAATTTCAGTTTAAAATACCCAACACTTTATAATTATATGACATGTTTGGCTTACTTTAGATTAATATTGCAGATTTTGTATTCTTTTGTATTGGTAATTTACAGGACAGAACAAAAGGTTATCATCCTTATATATTTATGTAAAACAAGTGACCCCCTGCGCTAGGCAAGTTTTGACATCAGGGGCATAATGCCCCGATACGACTCGAGTTATACTGTTCAAGAGGCCTTAGGTTAACGGAGTTACGCTCTATGGACAGGCAATGGTATTACCATCATACCATTTGGTATTGGGTTAGCCTCTAAATAACCTGGCTCAAAGATCTATAAATAAACAATTTATTTATAGATACAGAAGAACAAAGGATAAAGAAGAAAAAGGGATTAGTCTACACTGTGTATTAGCAACCTGCCGTGGTGATACATATGTTATCCTTTTGAGCCTCAAGTTATCTCATATAGATCAGACATCGGCCGGCTCCCTAATAACTAAGTCTGACTTAAATTGTCTGTCGTAAAGTATTGTGTTTAGATTTTTCATTTAGAAAACGCAAAGAGTCATACAGGGTGATTAGAATGTGTATAAAGACAACTGCGTCTTAATGAAATACTTAAATACCATATAGTTTAATCGTTAAGAACATACGTATGCTAGATACATAATATGCTATGTGAGGAAACATATAACTGTGCGTAATGTAGTATCAGTTATATGTACGCACATAAGTGTGCAGTTTGAATACGTGTTAACATTCATACACTTGATATTTTCTATTTGTGTTATTTTCTGTAAAAAAACACATTATAAGTGTATAAAAGTGCACGTGAAATCTGATATGTACGTTTTATTGATGTATGCATTGTATCACCATGACTTCACAATGTCATACGTAAATATACAAAACACAACATTAAACACTTGATGTGGTTGATAGGCGACTTACAACTGAACAAAAAATCAGTCAATTATAAAAACCTTTTTTTCACAATCGGCATATACGCCGAGCATCTTCAAAAAAAAGTGTTCTCTTGCTACCATTATTGTTGCTTCATAAACACGGGTAATAGAGTCAAGTGCTTTGGTAAACTAACAACACTTTTAAAATTGTATGTAATTTTGAAACAAAGAC
The DNA here is from genome assembly GCF_020536995.1 of Dreissena polymorpha. Lineage (NCBI taxonomy): Eukaryota > Metazoa > Mollusca > Bivalvia > Myida > Dreissenidae > Dreissena > Dreissena polymorpha. The sequence continues at coordinate 215,042 of NW_026273345.1, read as the reverse complement.
GGTAACACTTGAGTTTATTAATATACGTTTAATTTAAATTGAAACAAAGAGTCAAATAAATTACCCGTGGCATTTATTTTTGCAGTCTCGTATTATTTAGCAATGGAAATTACAGTTATCACCATTATAAAAAGCGGCTTTATCACATTTAGGGTCCAACACACAGAAAATTGTAGCATGACACACCGACAGCAATCATCTTGTTGGCATGAAATGTCCTAAAGTACCCAAGGCACCATTCCCGCTGCTATGTGATGATATAACAAATCGATGTTTAGCCTTCATTTCACATGTATTTTGTTTAAACGTGGCAGCATTAACGTAACATGCATCTAATATAATATACACTACAAATAATAAAAAAATGGAAATGATGATGATGATGATGATGATGAAGGCGACGACGATGATGATGATGATGATGATGATGACTATGATGATAATGATGATGATGATGATGATGATGATGATGATGATGATGATGATGATGATGATGATGATGATGATGATTATGATCATGATGATTATGATCATGATGACGATAATGATGATGATGATGATGATGATGATGATGATGATGATGATGATGATGACTATGATGATAATGATGATGATGATGATGATGATGATGATGATGATGATGATGATAATGATGATGATGATGATGATGATGATGATGATGATGATGATGATGATGATGATGATGATGATGATGATGATGATGATGATGAAGGTGATGGTGACGATGATGATGATGATTATGATGAACGCACAAACGCTCAAACGCAGAAATGAAATAACGGATGGACGCACGAACGAACGAAAAAACGAGCGAGCGACTGACTTACTGACTGTCTGTCTGACTGACTGACTGACAAAATGAAAGAAAGAAAAAGAGAAAGAAAGAAAGAAAAACGAACGAACGATCGATCGAACGAACGAACGAACAAACGAACGAACAAAAGAACGAACGGACAAACGGACAAACAAACGAACGGACGAACGTAAAAAAGAACCAACAAAAAAAAGCGAAAAACAAACGAACGAACCAAACAATGAACAAACAACAAATAAAGAAATGCAAGAACGCTCAAACGCACGAACGAACGAACAAACCGACGGACGGGCGGAAGGAAGATAGAATGAATTAATAAATAAATAAACAATTAAATGAATGAATGAATTATTGATTGAATGAATAAATGAATAAATGAGTGAATGAATGAATGAATGAATAAATCCTTGTTCAGTTCACACGTGTTGATTGTTATTATTTTTGGTGTTGCATACTTAAATAATATTTAACTATCAACAAATCCCTAGTACTTTCAAAATTATGAATCTATTGTTCATTTTAAAAGTATAACAAATAAACAACGGGGTAACAAGATTCACTTAGTATGGATTGTGTTCAATCTCAAAATTCTCAAAATTCCTTGAATAAAATATATATAAGTATTCAATATTTCACTTCTTTATTGACTTCAAACCTAAAAGAGCATGTTCTTTCATTATTTTTAATAACCAATCGAGAAATTCGAGATACCGTAGCCCAATCCTTTGCTCTTCTGTATCTATAAATAAACTGTTTATTTATAGATCTTTGAGCCAGGTGTAGACGCTAACCCCATACCAAATGGTATGCTGGTAATACCATTGCCTGTCAATAAAGCGTACCTCCGTTAATCTAAGGCCTCTTGAACAGTATAACTCGAGTCGTATCGGATGCATAATGTTAAATAACTCGGTAGAGATTTATTTTATATTCTATTTACTAAATGTGGAAGTCATGTGCATTGCGGTTAAAGTTTATCAGTTTAAGTAAAATTAGTAAGCCCTCGGGCCCAGGGGTCACTAGTTTTACTTAGTTTAATTCAGTAAGGGAAAAACCCTGTTTTAATATGTCCTCTATGGCAAAAACAAACATATTTCAAAACATTGTAACAAAGCACAAAGCATAAAAGCACGAGTATAAAGCGAGAGCTAAGAATAACTAATATGTATGGCGTTCTCTCAAAATTAATGTCAGACACCGCATGTGCTCGAGTACTGTATTGTGTTAAAGTTAAAAAAAAAAACAACGAGAGTTTCATTTCATTTAAATTACATGATCAAATGTACAAAAGTACCTATTATGTGCTGTATAGCAACCACTCAATATTGACACTGAATGAAGAATAATACAAATGGAATTGCACTCAGCATACATCATTAATTAACGAGTGCAATAGTCTTGCAAAAACTATTTTTAGGTTTATCGCCTCTTCAAATAAAGACCAAAACGTTTGTCATAATTGCACAAAGGCTTTAGAATTACGAATAATTGGAACGGTATTGAATTATACCTTTTGCATTCATAACCCTAAACAAACGTGTCATTTCTAGCCGCACAAGGTATGCGATCTTATATTGTCATCTCCATTGATTTCAATTGCTTTTAGTTGCTTGCAATACTCAAGATTTAATCCCTGAAGGTATTATGCATATAACATACAATCCAAACACGGTGCATGTCTCAACTAAAAATATATAAAAAATCGAACTCTAATTCACAAGATATCACGCAACAAAACATTTAAACCGTATATAAATTTCAAAGAGATAATTTGGAATAAAAAATGTGCCTCTTAATTGATCATTAATTAAGAAATATAATAACAATTATATATACCTATTAGACAAGAAATATTATGAAGCAATAAGTATGTTTGTTTTTATTTTTCATTTTTTTCAGATTAGTGCCATCATGCAAAGTAAAACACGGCTTAACGTTCATTATGCAATGCATTATTATTTCCGATGTTCACAAACTATAAAATATGCAAAATGTGTTTTGTTTAAACAAAAGGCACAAACACAAGTGTTTCAAAGACAATAGTACTATAGTAGTTTAACGCGTTTCTAGCATATTTGATTATATCGCAAATATCAATTCAAACCTAAGTTATATATTTGAAATTGTTTCAAATAAGAAGATGGGTCAAAAAGATGTGTGCTTTATGTTTCTTACCTCAACTGTTCACATCAGCTATGATTGACAGTGATTAAATCTGTTGTTTACAATCAGCGGCTTTAGATAAGCGCCGATTTTTTTAAAATTATGCTTTAAGTTTTAAACTTCTAAGAAGTCCACATAAGGGCTTTAATCTGAAAAAGTGATATGTCCTGAGAAACAAAAAAAATGCGATAAACACCTCCATGCCGATATAAAACACCAACGCGTTGCAAAGCATGTGCTTGATTTTTTAAAGGACAGTTTACTATTTTAATTCAAGGCCTTCTGTTTGCAAAAAGATATAGTTTACTGCCTTATATTTTGTGAACATTGGTTTAAAATTGTCAATGCGTGTATGGAAACATTTATAATATGTTAAAAGTTTTAAAACTATGTATAAATGAATTCCTATATTTATCAGCTCATGTTGTATATTACGACGTCATTTATTTATTAATCAAAGATTATAAAAAATCACAGTTTTAACTATATAAATCTAGTTGTATATAGATCTAGAATATATGCTGTTATTGGATACAAATACTAATGCTGCTGCTGTTATAAAAGTAAATTGAATTAATAAACGAATAACTGAATTAAAAATCTTTAAAATACTTCTTGAATACTATAATTATTTTACTAAATACAACAGTGCATAATTTAGCGCTGAACTTCTTTCATATTTTCATTTCATGTACAATACATATACCTTAGGAACATTTTTTGTTTCTCAGGAAGAATTATAAATTTATAGGAATATTTAATAACGCGCAAGATATCAAAAGGTTTTGATTGGAATAGCCCTGATTGGCTATAATATTCGCATGAACAATTAAATCTTCCTTAGGAAAAATTTATAGGATGATATAATAGCGCGTGGGACAGATCACGCGTATTTTGATTGGTTTGTTATTTTAAGCAGAACCCTGATTGGCTAAAACATTTGTAGGAACAATTAAATCTTCCTAAGGAAGAATTCGCAATTCACAGGAATAATTAAGATGACGTGGCTAAAAGGGTCATAAGTAAAGAATTCTTCCTTAGGAAGATTTAAATCTTTCTAAGGAAGATTTATATCTTCCTTAGGAAGATTTATATCTTCCTTAGGGAGATTTAATTGTATGACGTACCATGAAAATCTAAAGTTACGAATTCTTCCTCAAAATTGATAGCAAGATATAATAGCGCGCGTGAGATGTAACGCGTATTCTGATTGGTTGTTATTTTTTGCAGAACCCTAATTGGCTATTATAGGACAAGCTAGGATGGACCAACTTTGGCCGCATATGACATAAGACCCATTTTCGCATGACGCGGGTCATCTTATCTTTATAATTTGTATACAGCTTTGAATGGAATTTGCACATATTTTTTGTGCATGTACTTATTGTTATACTAATGTGTTGCACGCTTTCATTAGCAGAGGTCATATATAGGATCAATTATACTACGGAGATCATTTTCTGTTGCAAAATGAAATGTAATAAAGATTGTTACTCAGCGGTGTGAACAGTATGACAGCGTTGTCTGTCTGCGATGCATTTATACTGGTTCTAAGCTGGCATACTCACCAATCGGACTCAACCATCTGCCCGAACAAGAAATGATAAGTTCTACTAGCATAAACCTAAATTGTAACTTATTTTAAAAATATTTATGTTATTTATATTATTCAATTTATTATTCATAATTATAATTATTATTTTCTTTATTGTTGTTTTTCGCATAAAGAAACTTATTCGGCTTACGAAACTGAAAAATCCCATTGGAAAAAATCCCATGGGTGAACAAATTCCATGGGTGAAAAATCCCATGGGCGAAAAAAAAATCTCATGTTTGTTTTTATTTTGTCCAAACACGACTAAACGCATTAAAATATCGTAGTTGTTCATCATTTCATAAAATATGATGTTTCTGGAAGTTTCATGAATAAATCTTTCAAAATAAGAAAAAAAATCCCATGGGACTTTTTCTCCCATTTTAAAATGGGATTTTTTTATTACTAAATAATTATATATATAATTGGCATAAAATCAATATACAGTCCTTAAATAACGTTAAAATTCTTGCAAACGCAAATAAATTACGTTTTTAAAATGTTCAAAATCCCATGGGATTTTTCTCCCATTTGCAAATTATGGGAGAAAAAAATCCCACGGGGAAAAAAATCCTGTGGGAATATCGGAAAATCCCATGGGCTATGCAAAAATCCCATGGGATCCAACTTTGCTTATAAATTTCATAGTGAAGAAAACGCGTTTTTTGAGTGAAAATAACCAATTATTAATCAAAGATAATACTTTTATCGCATACTATTCTCAAAGTAGCAAATCTTAAAGAAAAAGGGTACTTAAGTTTGCAAAATTTCGGTTTCGCAATTTTTTACCGGTGGCCGTTATAAATGAAAATATAATTTATTTAAAAAAAAGCCGACAACGACCGATTTAGCGTACAATTTTCCCGATATATATAGGTATACTTAAGAGTCAGGAAAACATACGAAATTTTCACAGTGGATGCGCCAAAGGCGGGCAGAAGAACACCTGCTGAAAGACACACAAACAGACCAGCGGACGGATTTGAGAAAGCCCATTACACATGGTAATATGTGCAATCTTTTGCCAGTAGCATCGATTATGTCGTTGCTAACTTTCGGTGTTGTGGTCTCCCATGTCCCTTTCGAAATCCGTGATGATAGGTTAGCAAGATGATTGATCACATATAATTGGCACAAACATTATGCATACGCACAATTCATATATAGATTGTGATAGCCAATTCATTATAAGGGTGTTCGTTCGTTTTAATGAAATGTTTGCAGAATATTAGTTTTGTATATTGTATTGCAAATTGATGTTTCGAATTAAGAATGTTGGACCTACCAAAGTGCATTTGTTTAACGATATATCTACAACTCTAACGATCTTTGGTGTTGAACACCGAAGTTTATTGAGGCTACCATATTAAAAAACGAAAATGGCAAACTTGTAATACTGGCCTCCTTTATGCGTGTTGGCGTGTATGTTTGTCGTTATTTCGTCAAGGCGACCGTTAAAGGGGCCTTTTCACAGATTTTGGCATGTTTTGAAGTTTGTAATTAAATGCTTTACAATGATAAATAAACCTTGGATCTAAAAAGCTCTAGTAAAAACATGAATACAATTAAAGAAAGAAAAAATAATGGAACCCTCAACTGGGCTCGGATCACTAACCCCTGAAGTAAATGAAGTCAACGTCTATAACTTATACCACTTGGTCATCCGTCCACACTCAATGATTGATGTATTTCCTACTTAATATAAGCAATCCTCGTAGTATCATAAACTCTCAAAATTATTCAATCGTTTCGCATTGCAACGCTTTATAATTTTCAGGTTTTTAAATCGTCAAACGATGCATACACTTCATACAATCGTGTTGCGTTGCACCGCTTTATAATTTTCAGGTTTTCAGATCGTCAAAATATGCATATAATGGATATTGCAGAGCATGTAAAATGTTCAGTATTTCTGATTTCTCATAGATATCATAACTACAACCAAAGATTGCAACACTTAAACATTTTTGTAATGTTGTCAATTGACCAAAACGTGAAAAGGCCCCTTTAACGCAGCCAACAATCCAACAAAAAACTACGACACATTTACTGCATATAAATTTCATTGATACCGATTTTACTGCAATAGCTGATATTCCTGCGCCCGCCGCTTAATGTGTACATAAGAGAAACTTTTTTTTCATTTATTTAAACCAATGTTCTAATGAGCGTTCATATAAGAAGACACATTTTATAAGAATCAAGTTGATATATACTTTTTGTCGAACGCTTTTGTTTTTATTGAAAATAAGATGAAATGCAATGTACTACCGTCGATATGCCCTTTTTATACTATTTCAAATATTATTTCAGAAGACTCAAACAGGATAGTGATGTATTATATACGTACCTGAGAAACTTCCTCTTCAAGTTTCTTCTAAGTATTGACACATTACGATTTTCAAGTGTCGGGTATTGTACACATAAATTGATCTGGGCCGGTATTCACCAACCACCTAAGGGAGAAAAATTACCTAAGGTTGTCATTTTGCCTAAGTTTTTTTATGTTTTCCCCTTAAATTTGAGGAAATTCCTTAAGTCATATTCACAAAACTCCTAACCTTAGAAATACGCCTTAGGTTTACCGTTTTTTCCCTCAAAGTTAAGGGACACATACACCTCCCTTAAGTCCAACGAAATCACCTTAAAAATGGCGTCGTAGCAGACGAGTTTCCGTGGTTTTCGTCATTTTTCGGCCAAAATCCATCCCAAAGGTATGTTTTTTCTTTGAAATGTATCACCGTTCTTAACAGAGACCGATATGTTTTCCGTTGACTTTCAAAGTCCGGTTTTAAACACTCTACCGGAAGTAAAATCGTTGTCATCTAACGCGAATTTCATTTCATGAATAGATTTTTGTATCATTTAACGTCGTTTCTCAGTATGCATCATATATTTGAAGAGATGAAAATAAAAGGACACAAGCAGGCTTTATGTACTTGTGCCTGGGATGTGTTTACATATCTGACAATGTGGTTAAACTGTATCGCATGTCAGATTGTGTTTATCTTTCCCTTTTGCAATGTCTACGAATGTGTGTACTACTATTAACACGGAATTATGAAGTAAGTGCAAACTATTTTTCTGTTTATTTGCTTTTTCAGAATGGCTAGACGTTTTATTCACAGGGTAGATTTACTAGACAGTCTACAAAATTCTGAACTTATTGAACGCTACCGTTTGGACAGACAGGGGATTTTATTTCTGAATGACCTACTTACTCCTGTAATTGCACCAACAAACAACAGAAATAGTTTGAACAGTATCGAAAAAATTCTCATTTCATTACGATATTTTGCGACATCTACCATTCAACTAAATGATGGTGATGTCCATGAGGTTTCTCAACCCACAGTTTCACGGGTAATTACACAGGTTACTGATGCGTTGACAGAGCCTGAAATTGTAAGACAATTCATAAATCTACCAACTGCTGCGGGAGAAATCCGCCAAATAAAGGAGGATTTCTACAATATTGCTAGATTTCCAAATGTAATTGGGGTAATAGATGGTACACATGTCCAAATACAAGCCCCACATGTGGATGAACCGGCGTATGTCAACCGGATGGGATATCATTCCATAAACACTCAGGTAATGTTGTTATTTTCAAAATATCGAAAACATAGCTATATATATTTTATTTAATTCTTCGACTTTGTGAATCAGTGTTCAATGTTTTTTTATAAAGTTTAATCATTAATATAAACACATTTTCAATATATGCATACAGTTTATGATTTGTTCTGATAACCTTTTCTAATATGCACAATAAACATGCTTATTTGGTTTAAAATGCAAAAAAAAAAATCCAATAATCTCTTTTTATACACAAATGCATGGATTGTGAATGACATTTTAATATAGCGTCTTATTTGTTGTACAAATGTTTTTCTAATATGGTATAGTGTACTATGCTACAAATATAACAGTGGTAAAAAAATATACAAGTGGAAAAGAATATTAATACTATGTTTGTATCTCCATATAATGTTTTTTTACAGATCATGTTTGATGCCAATTGTCTTATTAGAGACATTGTACCGCGATGGCCTGGTGCTGTCCATGATGCCAGAATACTCAGGCAAAGCGGCTTACATCAAATCATGGAGCAGAACATTGTCCATGACCAACACCAATATCTCCTGGGAGATTCAGGTTATCCGTGCAAGAAATGGCTTCTTACTCCATTCATGAATCCGGCTGATGAGCACCAGCTGATTTACAACAGGTTAAAAAAATACATTGTAAATTCTTCTACATAGTAACATATTCCATAACAACACCATAGCTCATATAAAAGCAAACCTAGCAATCAATATGAATTTTTCACCGCAATGTTTAATAACTTTATGAGCGACAGTTAAGTTTCTATGATTTTCTTCTAAAAGAATTTCATTACTTTGACCTCAAATAAATGCTCCTCCACTCCATCTTGTTCCTGAACAAAATGTAAAGACCCTTGGTGCTTATATGTGCATGTCTGATTTATGTTAATACTATAATTTCATATTGTGTGTAATTCTCATGAAATGTTTTTAATGTATTACACTTCATAAAATGTATTTAGTTATACAATAATGATGATCATGTGCAATTCTGGGTACTCAATAAATATAAAAGAATGTTGCTTTTATCAGGGAAAAATTATCAACTTCTTCATGACTATGCAATAATGCTTTTACTACAAAAGATAAAATCAATCATCAGAAGAATTTAACCAGGCATTTACTTTTGTACTAAAGGGCACACAAACGTACGAGATCTGTGGTTGAGCGCTTCATAGGGATTTTGAAAAGGAGATGGGCGATTCTGCACAATGAAATTAGATTGCATCCATTAAAGTCATGCAAGTTAGTTCATTATAAGAACCTGTAATCATGTTGCTTTGATACACAGTGAACAGTCACTACGACAAATTTAATAGTTTAACAGAATATGTTAGTCACTGAGAGATATAGTTTTGTTCTCTACATGAAGATTAAATTTTATGTTAACACAACACAGCTTCAAAAAAAGTATTTATTAAATAAATATGCTTGTATGACTCTACAGCTAACTTAAACTTTTAATGTAATATCATTTTAAGTAACATTAATGAATAATATTTTGCCTGTGATCCAATAACAAAAATAAACAGCAAATTAAGTTCATTGTTATTATAATTAAAATTTAACAGTTCTAGTAAGCTTTTTTCAATTATGGTCACAAAGAAATGACTATATAATATTATTTATTGCCATTTTACAAAAAATATTGTTTTGACAAACTGCATTAATAAGTTATGTTTATAGAAGTTAATATTCAAATAATTAAACAAGTTTATGTTGAATAATATTACTTTGAACATTGCTGAATGATTCTGACAAATTAACCCGTTTATGCCTAGTGGAGTCTCCCATCCTTCTAAATTGGATCAATTTATTTCCAAAATTAGGGATGTCTAGTATATTTATTTCTATATTTAGAATATTTCTTACAAAAATTCATTTAAGCAAACAGCCCTGACCCTGATGAGACGCCAAATCATGCGGTGTCTCATCTGGGTCTACGCTGTTTGCCAAGGCCTTTTTTCTAGACGCTTGGCATAAATGGGTTAATATGGTCCTTGCAAGTTGAATAGTTTCCATGTTATGCTTGTAATGTTGTTTTATATAAATTATTTAACAAATACATCAACTTCCACAACAATAAATAAAGTTGTTCCTTTTATACTTGGAAAAAGAAAACAGCCCTAGTTAAAGTTTCATACCAGTCAATGTCAGCATACGCTGATGATCCTGGTAGATGCCTCTTTGTGTAGATGTGAGGTTCTCCCATTTTTTCTCGAGGTCACTCCCTTTTCTGTGGGGCCCTGTACTATTGGCGTTAAATGTAGTCTCCACATTTGACCACATTTCCTTTTTTACAGAGCTAGAAATTTCTGAATAAAAGACAACACAGAACTTAAAATATATACTTTGTAGTGGGCTTTCTCTGATTTCCATGTCATGTTAACCCTTTCAGTGCGGGAACCGAATTTTGAAGGCCTGTGCAAACAGTTTGGATCCAGATAAGACGCCACAAAACGTGGCGTCTCATCAGGATCCAAACTGTTTGCTATTCTGATAGTATTCTTTGAAAAAATTCGAAGAAAATCCTAATTTTTGAAACTTAGCAGACAACATTTTAGCAGACGACAAATTTCCCAGCATGCAAAGGGTTAATTTTCACTTTATACTGTGTTTTTTTATGTTTAATTTGAGGATATATTTCATCCTTTTTTCCAGTATTATATCCACTTTGATAAGATGCTTATCCTAATCAATAATATCACCAAAAAAATATTTAAATTTAATTTAAGTATTGCCTTTAATATGGGATGCATAACAACATATTGTGTCAACACAATAACAAACAATTGCTGTTGTTGTGAAACACAATGCCACCTACTGCGCCACTTGAAGCCATAAATTTGACCTTTGACATTATGGGATTACATTGACCTTTCACTACTCAAAATGTGCAGCTTCTCGAGATATACATGCATGCCAAAATATCAAGTTGCTATCGTCAATATCGCAAAAGTTATGACCAAGGTTAAAGTTGTGGGACAGAATGACAGACAGACAGAATGACAGATAGACAGGCAAAAACCAATATACCCCGATCATTCAATCCGGGGGTATAAAAATCAAATTAGATACAGGGTAATATACTTTATTTTGTGAAACGCATTGCAAGCAAACATTCTAATTGTTAGTTACTGTGCACTCAATGATATTAAAACAATTGTATCAAATGCAATAAGACATTGATAATATCAATGAACTTTCATAAATTGAATAAAAACAATGGCTTAATAGTTAATACATAAACGTCAATACAGCCATTTGTTTTCCCCAATTAGGAAAAGTACCTTTCCCATTTGGAGAAATTAGTGCGAAAAATCCTGGGAATGATAGGGTTTTTTAATTGCTCAATGGTATCAAAAGCAAAGTGATAATTTTATTTGTTAACTTGCAGATAATGCTCTTTTATGGAACAAAAATGACGGCATTTGCCTTCCTTTTGGGAAATTTTCAGACAGCAATTGTAGTTTTTCTTCATTTGGGAAAGTACCTTTTACGGGTACATTATAAAGCAGGGAAAAAATCGCTGCCATAAAATACTTAATTATGTTCATACTTTAAAAGGCAGTCATAAAAAATATCTGCAATTAAAGTGTTTTGATGTTTAGGAATAAACTTATCGAAGGTAATTAATATACCGGTACGATAACAAATTATAATAACACTTACGGCTGGTAAACCTATGTCTGTCCAGTTTATGCCTGGACATACCGAAGTTCATGTACTCTTCACCCATCAAATGAGCAAGGAGTGTTTTCTTGTAATGTAAAGTTGGGCGCTCGTTGTTTCGCCATTTTTTTCCAACTATTGTCTGCATTCACTTCCGTGCTTTTTTTCAAATTTGGGTACATGTTTGTTGTTGATTAAGAGATCGACGACAACAGCATAAAATCGATACAGATATTTTGTGACAGCTGTTTCGACAGATGCCGGAAGCGTAAACCTCTTACATTATGCACTTTTTATATAATTTATTCATCATCTACACGCAATATTAAGATTTTTCTTATCAACACATTTGTGCGCTAATGACATTCCGCCATTTTGCGAGCACTTTTCAACGTCATGTTCTAAATATAGTAATATTTTTGGCTATACGATTCCAGTTATAGAATTATTTTTAAACGAAAACGCATTTATTTTTCCTAAGTATTTAAGGACAAATCTTACCTTAGGTTCTACCTAAGGGACTTACTTAGTAAGAAAGTTAAGGAAATTTTTGCCTTAGGTAAATTCTTAGATAATTAAGGAAATTTTAGCCTTAATACTTAGGTGGTTGGTGAATACGGGCCCTGAACTAAATAACTTCACAGCAGTGTCAAGCAGGCAATTCATACGCATGTAATAAGTGTTTGAACGTGTTTCGGAAATCGCTTGACGGTTTCAATGTGACTGTAAGACATTGACATGTCAATATTGCCCTAAATTTGATGTAGATAACAGAGGTGAGTTAACATGTTCTACCAATAATGGATGAAGGGTAGTGGATTATATGCTTGCATTGCTTTTATTATCATACAATAATTCGTTGTACTAAATAGGGATGAATCCGATATGTTTCGCTATAACTTATCAATATCATATTGCTAAATATATGTCCTAAATAACTGACAAATAAATGAAGTACAACGATTTATGTCGTCTTAAATAGCGCGAAAATCACTGAATTCCTTTCAAATGTTAAACGCGAGCTTAACACGAATGGTGATATTATGTGAACTTGTATTCATGTTATTTTGACGGATCAATAAAAAATACAATTTGTATATCAATACAGGTGGTTGTATAAGAGTAACATCATTCGCTTTGAATGCAACACATCCCGACTGGTGGATTTCAGGATCTAGGATAAACACGGTTGAAATACGCTGCGCTGCGCAAATTCAGATAATCTTACAAAGGAAGCCATTTTATTAAGTACAACGTGAAATGAAACGTTTTCAAAACGCTTGTCTAAAATGATAGACCATTAGCATAATCAGGAATGTAGAATTTGTGTAAGAAACTAGTAGCAATGCTTATTCATTTTAAGACATGGTCAAACGTTTTTGTTGAGATTCAATTACTTTTCCCGATGAGTTATTTTCTGTTTGTTGAAAATGTGATATCAATTACAATAATGACCTCATTGGCGAAACTTCTGGAAGAACTAAACAAACCATTATCATTTCAAGAAAAAGCATAATAATTGTAAAAGCTCCTTAACAATAAAAGTTGTGGTATTGATGAAATATTGAGGGAATATTATAAATATACTGCAATAGATATGGCGCCATATTTTCCAGAGACATTATGAACAAGTGTTTCTGTTCCATATTCGGAAATTGATAACATGGTGTGTTTAGAAGGTATGATTTAAAATACTTATCTAAAAAATAAAGGTGGGTTTTCTTGTTTGTATGGCGACTTCGATGAACAAATTGATAAAAAATACCATTATAAGCAAACGGTGAGGTCGGGGTAAATAGTTGGTTTCCATGTAACATCGGGATGAAATACAATACAGTGCTATTTTTCGCCTGACGTTTATTTAATTGCACGTGGTCGTGCCGCTACTGTAATACGAAAAGAATACTTCCTTTCTAATAAAGATGTATTTATTATTGGCAAAGTTACTTGTGAAGAATTGCGCCAGAACATGAAGAACACCCAACTGCAGAGGACTTTGACGATGTCAATAACATAAAATGAGCTCGGACGGCGCGTCGAATTTCTTCATATGCAACTTCAGTTAGAGGCGACGCCATTCTAGTAACAGCTATCGTCATAATGGACTCAGTTTACAGAAGCCGCGCGGCTGAGGGATCCGGAAGTACTTTTCCGGTGCGGTTGTGACGATCATTGGCGATGGTTAAGTGCTTGACATGGAGGAAAACAAGATAAGTTGCCAATTGTATAGATTTTGTTTAAAGAGAATACTAAAACGAGTTAGAACGCTCTATGTCCCGTGAATGTTTGCATTATAACTTGAGCGAGTGCGGGCGCTCTATTTCCACTGAATATATGTATGTTAACTAAAGCGAGTTGGGATGCTCTATGTCCTCTGAATATTTTCATGTTAACTTAAGCGAGTGGGGGCGCTCTATGATCACTGAATATGTGCATGTGAACTTAAGCGAGTGGAAATGCTCTATGCCGAATTAATATGTGCAGTTTAACCAAAGCGAGTGGGGATGCTTTATATAAACTTAAGTTAAATTGTATTTGAATTATTAATTGATAGACAAGTATCTTTTTATATGAAAACAACACCTGTATGTAGTATGAAATTAGCGTTTGCATATATAAATTTACATTACTTGACTTTCTATTGCTTTCTTGCTTTTTTACATGCAGAGGACGCAGGAAGAGCGGAAAAAATAAGGACATATGCTGTGAATCCTTAGAGAGGAGTTTGAAGATTTCAATAGCATTGACATTATCAATAAAAAGCTTTCATAGATTTTATCGTTACATAAATGACAAAAATGCCAGTTTTCTGATTTCGTGCAATATATGAAAGATTTGTGTTATTATTATAACTGCATGATCATAGCCATAGATCTATTTTCGATGTCCGATATTGCACTTATGTAATTTTTCTTTTTGAGCAACAAAAGTATAGTATACTAAAAAGTATTGCTGTCTACCTAGTTCTTCTTAACCCATCGGTTAGGCAAATAAGCTCCTTGAGCACTGTGCACTATCATGAATTTCATCGGCGATATGTTGACGAGATTTTATTTCATAGCCGTCTGTTCTTATAGGACAAACCCCGACTTTTCCTCTAAATTTGTAAATCGCTCGAACGACGTAGTGTTCTGCGACAAAACATTTGTTCCCTGAGGCTTGGCACACCGCGTTGAACGCGGAGCAACTGCTATTTAACATTCAGATGCTTTTTTCAAAGTGTTTCTGCATTATTCACATACGTATTGGTGAGAAAAGCATATCGACTTTTTTCCTTTATTGACAACTGGTTTACTCATAGTTCTAAGTAAATTAATTATTGTCTATTATCTAAAGAATGTGAAATTCTCCTCCTAATCACCAAAACTATCATCATCATCAATGAACTCATCATTATTAGCCTCATTAATTTTATCAAGCCCTTTTCTTATAAATAATTGCAAAAAGAAAAATAAGGAAATGGCGTTTGTATTTGATAGGGCTTTTTACTTATAAGCAAAAACAATTATTTGTGCGCCCATATGTATCCAATGTTCAACGGAGATTGACCTCAATAACAACGTTCCAGACGTCCGTAATCGTTGCGACATCCTCCTCATTTATCTTAAGAACTTAGACGGTACTAAATACAATATGTAAGACATGTGGTTATATGTATAATTGCACATAATGTGACATGATAATAGTGCACAATTATTTATACCAATCAGACGGTAAACGTAATATCGTACAAGTGTGCAAAGTGGAGGAGTAGTGTTGTTTAAAGCAGCTGCCATACTTGCAGGATTCTTTCATTACCACCAATCAAGAGAAGAGCACATGTCTTCAAATACAGTTATCGGTATTTATAAATGATTCAGGTAACCGTGAGCCGAATGAGCAACCCTACTGCTATTTTTTCTTCCAATTGTCTTTAAATGACAGGAAGATGTTTAATGACCCATGGCTCAAGATCAGTGTCTAGGTACATTTATCACCGTCTGACACCTCTTCTTTAAGATAAATCTACAAATAAGCAGTTGTGACTTAATCTTAAACATTACGTTTTCTTCAGCAAACAATGGCAATACAGAGTGTTACATTAATTTTCAAAAAATAACATCATAAATAAACATTCAACGTATCCTGTTTGCACTGTAGACATCTACAAGAAAAACATGTTAAAAATAACATATATACATGTATAGGTTGCAATATTTAGTTTAATAATAAAATCGAATAGTATATGTATGCAAACGACGAAATTTTGCAACAGCTGCATTAAACAAGCCAGTCACACCACAACGGGAACGATAAAAGTGAACGTCTGAAAATAAAGACAATAAAGTCAACTTGTCACATTAAACGTTCGGTAGAAAATAAAACAAAAGTGTAACCACATAAACATTTTCAATGTTGTGGACATCTAAATACACGTGTTATTTAATAAATATGCACACACAATTATCTCAGTGCAGTGTGAGTCAGCAGAACCCAAGTATACTATACATAACTTAAAATGAAAACATTAAAAGCATTAAAAGCACAATATGGCATAAAAGAAACAACAAACAATGTAAAGTGCTTCATACGTAAAGGAAACGTTTCATATATTTTCTTTCACAGCTATGGATTCGGTTCGTGTTAGGATCCCATCTCACATGAATTAAAAACTGGACGGAAAAAAAAACATTTGTTTCCCCTTCATATTGTTACTCTGCCATAATAAAGACCCCGAATTGCGAATCAATAGATTTGAAACTCCATCTAAACGCTAAAACCAGAAACGTGGATTTTTAGCGCTCAGCCATTACCGTACTCTCTGTTCTAAATAACGTTAACAATACCAACACAATACCGTAATTATCCAACCTTAATTAATTTTCCACTTAAATACACCAGAACGAATATATCTGATAAAACATTTGGTATTTAGCAATGCCATTCAAACTAAGCCCGGGGTTCGGCGAACAAAGTATGCAGCTTGTTTACGTGATGCATACACAATATGACCTCAATCTACGGCGTCATCCATTGTCGACCGAAGTGACCTAATTTTTTGTCAATATTTAAATTTATGAAACACAAGGGCATAACGGCTAAATGTGTTTTGTGCATAAGGGTAAGTATAAAATATGGTATTACAAAACAGTTTTTAGGACCTGATCGGGTACAATACAGCATGCATTAAACTTATAAAAGTACATGCATTCTACTTACAAACTCCGCGTTCAGCTGTAAACTGACTTCTCATTGGGATTGCAGTGACACATTTTTAGTATGCCGTGTATAACACGCACATTTATCAAACGGGTTTTTTGATTGTGTATGACGACCGTTGCAATATATCAGCTGTATGCAACGCGTATCTTGTTTTTTAACAAGCTAACTAAACTAATAACAAACAATATCAGTTCGTTTCTGCAATTACAGTTATTGTTTACCGCAATTAACTATGTCACGTAATTCGTGGTTAACACAAAAACACAAACGTCCATTTCAGTTTTCATAGCGATTTTGATTTAATTATAACATGACGTTTTCAAATGTTCGTGAAATACAAGATTAAAGTGAGGCCGGAAGCCTTTCAGGCGAGTTTTTTAATTTGTTTAGATGTAATTAAAATCACCTTAGCATTTTTGCAAAAGCGATAATGTAAGGACTCCAGACTCATGTGCTTTCACCGGATGATGTTTCAACCCCCCTCCCAATTGTATTTATAAATCAGAAATTGGTATTTGGGGTAATTGTTCTTTACAAAAAGTCACGTATGTGTCCATTTATAGTAGTATTTAATTACACCATCATTCAGGTACACCTCCAGCAAGACTGGTTAAAAAAATACAATTATACCTATTTTACTTGTTTCAAACACATACAAACACATTCTTTAGCTTTGTTTTACTTTTCAACAGTCTAAGCTATATTCGTTTTAATTTTTAGAAGGAATGGTTAACTGCACAGTACTTTATGTTGTCATTTACTGAAATTGAAGTTGCTCTCGTTTGTTACATTTCAAACGGTAACTGTAGTTTTTGTTGTTGGTTAAATTCGATGGGAAGTTATGTCTTAACAACGTTCGTATTTCTAACATCTGCTGAATTGAGTGCTAGGCCATTATTATTGGTATATTTTTTTCTCAAAACGAAAAGGTTTATTATAATAATTTTCTCTTTGCTGTCACTAACTACAAAGCGAATACATATTTGGTGATTTGAAACAGAATATTAATTGTATTATCGCTCACAATAACACAAGTAATGTATGGCAATTTGTTGACTTTCAAAATACATCAACAGAAACATCATTTTTATGCCATATTTTAGATTAATGTATGCCATATTTCAGCTTCATGTGTCTAATAACTACGCAGATTCAAACTGATGTAATAATGCACTCAACGAATAAATTTACCCCAGTAATTTGAGTTGTATTTAAAACGTGTAAAGCGCCTGCGCAGAAATACGGATGTATGCGTGCTTTATCTATCGAAATGTTTTGACAAAGTTTAAATTCGAGTAGATAGAAAATAATTCGAAATTCAATATTCCAGATCAATCATTTGTCTCTACATTATAAATCAGTAAGTGATACTGCAACTGTGATGCCAAAATTATGTAACGCAAAATTGCATCATCCTGTGAAAACCGGTCGCCGTTGCCTAGTGGATAAGGCGTCCGCTTTGGGATCGGGAGGTCGAAGGTTCGAGCCCCATGGGGAGCGTTTGTCGAAGGATGGATGTTTATCATGGGAACTGTTCCGATATGGCCGGTTCATGAGCCGCGAGCTACTTAAAATGAATGGTTATCGACTTCTATCCGCCTGGCGCCTGGCATAGTGATAGGAGTTGGGAGGTACATGGTATACACTCAAAAGGTGTCTCATAAGCCAAATTGTCTGGCCTTTTACTAGGGGTGACACTATAATAAAAAAGACATTTACCGTTACCTTTTACTTAATATAAGTAAACATATAAGCCCGGAACGAAAAGCGTCTATTTTGTCTCAAGAAAATGTTAATTTGAACAATATGTTGAACATATTTAAAATTACTGTTGAAAGACACCTTTCCGACTGCTTCTTCTGTTATTTGCACTTGTTGTAAACCCCTGTGTAATTATTTGTCACAGTTTGTTTATTACCGGTCATCTCTTGATTCAGGTGAGTATGTCTTACAGCAATTTCAAATCTGAAGTTTTGGTTGTCGGCCTCTGAGAATGCACACCAAGACCACATCATGGTGCCAATACAAATTAAATAGTACCTAAGATTTAAGGGTGTGTAGTTAAATGAAAACGGGTTTGAATTATGCTGAAATAATTCGTGCTTTATTTAAAAATTGTACAAATGTATTTATATAATATTCACATATATCTATATCAGCATCTTATATTCTTGTCAAAAAGAAACGTAAGTGTTAATGAAGGTGAGTGCATGTTATTCCTTACATACACACACACATAAATATATATATAAAATATCGAGGTATATCTACACCTTAAATAACTGGATATAACTTCTGATACACAATTCCCTTCAACACATACACTACACTTTAAGTAACTACATATAACTTCTAACACACAATTACGTTCAATAAATACACTGTGCTTTAACTAACTGCATATAACTTCTAACACACAATTACCACAACACATACACTGCACTTTAAGTATATACATATAACTTCTGACACACAATTACGTTCAACACATACACTACACTTTAAGTAACTGCATATAACTTCTGACACACAATTACGTCGACACATACATTCAAATCATTCATTAATCATAAGACCAATGCATGTCGCAGTCATTAAACAGTATACAAAACAACGTCACAAACTGCCTAATATAGTTCATGCTCTGTGGAAATGTTGTTTAAGCTCACGTAAAGCATACATTGCGTTTCTTAATATTGTAAAAGATTTAATGCGTGAAACATAACACACGGTGTTTCACGAATTCAAACGTGTACTTGGAAAACATTCTGATGAAAAAGCTTTTATTTAAAAAATGTGGGTATAGTTCATTTTATATAGTGCACACGAAAACCGTTTACAGCGTATGTTCAACCACTTATAAGACGCTGAACACGTCGGACGTGCCAGTTAGCGGAATTGTTTATACGGCGATGATGCAATGATAACTCGTAGCAATTTAACGCCATTTCATAGTATCCCTCCATTACATAGCAGTGTCCTAGCAAATTCAATGCAGTCTTTAGGTGGTACAGATTTATGTTATTTGCTTTATCACATGTGTAAGACTCCAAGACTCTCAATGCATGTAGCTGATTGTCACGTTCACCGAGTCCTCCATACGTGAGGTACTGTAGATAGTGGAGGAAAGGACGAGCATCCACCACAGCACTATTCATACAACGTTTGTAAAATAAAGTTCTCTGAGCAACTTTATCTTCAGTGATATTGCGCTTCATTTCGAACAGCAATATGTATGGAGCGCAGTACGATTAATGCAAAAATAAATGTACACACAAAGCGAATGGTGGCTCAGAGAAACCATTGCCACAGTTACCAGATATCATGCTCAAAACCACCTGGAGGGCATGGTCTCCTTCTTTGTTTACACATTCGCACACAGTTCTGACATTGCTGTGATATCTCATGCCCACGTCTTCCAACACTCTAACGGCCGCTTAAAGATGCCCACAGCAGTATAATGGAGAAGCCAACTTCAAGCGACTAAAAGCTACATCCATCTTTAAGGGATATTTGAAACGCTTTATTATTTCAATGTTAACACCTTTATGAAGTCGCATGCAGTCGGATGCTAGCATTGAATTGTGTAACACGTACATGTGCTAAATACATTTAAAAGCAACTTAATTCAATCTTACTTTCCTTGAGTATTGAAAAACATTTCGCAATATATATCTTATGTCTTGCTCGAAGGTTTTATCAGGAATGTTTATGTGATGTATTAAACCTTTAAATTGCCCAATAAATCTTTGCAAGCACTCGAACTTCAGAAGTAAGCTGATGCTGTTACGTAAGCATGAACGTCTAAGTTCTCCAGCTTGTCGAATATGCCTTATACTAGACGATTGTAACTGATATCCTATTTTATCTGAATCAATATAAAATAAGTCGTGTAGGTTGTTCCTTATCATGGAGTCAAGATACACTAAAAGGCGTTCACTCCTTCTATGATATAATGCGGGAGCTTTCCCAATCGCAGGCAATTCTTTAAAAAGTGTAAACAAAGTCAAAATATATGCATTAAGTTACTTTCGAACCACAGAGAAGGATGTGTTTTTTTTTCTATGGTGTCAGACATAATAGTTTTACAATGAAAGCTTGTTATAGAACAACACCATGTACTTGTTCAACTTATTCAACCTGATTGTAACACGAATGAAGAATACGTTAATTGCAATCTACAATAAAATATTATTGTTTCAAAAACGCGAAAAAGATGTACATATGACGATGTAATAATGTGCGATATCTTGCAGTGCAATACATTTTTTTACTTCAAAATTTTCAATAAGGTGGTTAAAGGAAAATTACAAAACCGTATGTCTGTATTTGAAAACAGAAAAAAGTGCAAGTTATACAGTTTCAAAACAAAAATAAAAGTATTAAGCCACTTACAATAAAACATATCATGATTTGGCATCAACAGATTCTTTATCTAAAAAGCATTTAATCCAGAAATATAATAACCAGATGAGCAATATGCATTAGTAAGAATAAAACCTACTCACTAGTACCGTAATACGATCCAGTGCTTAACATCCAATGACGTCATAATTTTACACACAACGTACTTTAAAGCCACATGCTTAATATACTTAAAAATCAACAATGTTATATCTGGACGAATTTAAGATGTGATAACAATTGGTTCACCATATGCTAAGTATTCAATTTTCATATATTTACCCTACTAACGCGTAAATAAAACTGTACAAACAATGTTAAGAATATCATAGTAGCTATTTCATTGAACGTTGTATAAACTAATTACAATTTTCTTTATGTATATAATTGGTAAATTTTACCAAGTTAAAAAATAATAGTTATAATTTGTGAATATAAGTTACAGACATGGACACCATACAATTATATTATTCGTGAACACCCTGTAGTACCTTTGATGCCGTTGAGGATCATCTACATATTGCGACAAGCAGACATTAGATTATATTTAGTTATAACTTAGTCTAGTCATATTTAATTACGCTTTATCCATGTTTATATGGTTGCGTATATCCAGTGACTAAGTATGAAAATATATTGTAAACGACGATTTCAGAAAATGGATGTTATGCAATATGTTTTGTTGGAATAACGCTTTAAAATGTGCCGTCCAACAGATAAAGTGTCATATCGACGCGAAATGATATTTTGGGAAACTACGAGGATTGCTTATATAGCTAACAAAATACATCCACTCTAAAAATGAGCACGGATGGTCGATTTTTTTTTACGCGGGAGGCGTTTTACTGCAGGACTGCAGGAATCCAGGGGTCAGTGGTTCGAGTCCTGTTGAGGGTTACTTGTTTCCTTTTAAAAAAATTGTATTCTTGTTTTGTTACTGGATATTTTTAGTTCACATGTTTAAATTTATCAATATAAAGCATTTAAGGACAAGCTTCAATACATGCCAAAATCTGTTTGACGGCCCCTTAAACCAACGCATTAGCATTATTGAAACTGTAACACACTCGCTATTAGAGTCTCTTATATGTATGTATGTTATCGATTGCTTTCCAAAATCCACAAGGCAACATTTCTTGTCCCAATATAATCACTATAATTATTGTCTTTAAAATAAACACAGATAAGGCAACCATTAATTCGCTAATTACATTTTATTTGTTATGCATTTCTGCATAATTACAGAATAACCAAACATTTTTATAATAAATTCGCAAAATGATTGTTTTACACGGAAGTACAATTAAGACATAAACCAAAGTCTGTTTTATCACTGAAGAACTGAAGATGTGTGTAAAATATCAATAATCGTTATTAACGATATTAAACCATGTTTTACCTGCCAGATACGCATGTGATGGACGCACATATTTGATATGTTGATAACAGATGCTTTAACTGTAAACTTGACTTAACCATTTTATGTGAAGATTATCATGATCATTAAATTAGACTATATTAAAATGAGCAGTCATACACTCAGTTAAGCATAGTTACATTTAACAGTATGTTACTGATAATTAATCATCTTCCATTAACAAATATTTCTATTAAAAAGAATGACAAAAGTTTGACTTTACTACATTTATTTATAAATCTTTACGTGGTGCTCTTTTTTAATTATGAAATGCATGCACTCATCCGCGGTAAGTATAACTCATGTATTTTCACTGTTTTTCTTTTTAACATCTGTTCAAATCATATTGACTGTTTTTCCTATGGGTCTCAAGGACAACTGGTCTTTCACTAAAGTGCACTATGTACAAATAAACCTCATCGAACTGTCGGTATTTTGCAACATCATTTCAACTATACCCGTGACTTGGTGTTAACAGTTTGTTTCCGCTATTTTACACGAGGCATAAATAAAAATAACCTTAATCAACGGTGTCATGCATTGTCAATTAAAGTCACCTCATGTTTGTCAATATCCGAATTTTGTGACACTAATGTATTACGTTTTGATGTTTGTTAGTACATAAGGATAAGATCAAAATATGGTATTAAACAAATCATTGGGTATGACCTGTCGACCTGCGCGAATCGGCTTCAACGCGACATGAATTTAAGTTATTTCAGTACAGGTATTCTGCCTATAAATCTACGCGTTCAAATGAACACACAACTGCTCACTGAGATCTCAGTAAAATGTTTTAGTGATGCCATTTATAAAACGCATTTTTTTTTTAAATTTATGAATTTATAATATAAAATAAATCATGTTTAAGGGAGATTATACGATTTTTTCAAATATTTATGAATAAATACAAAGGTGTAAAAAACTAATTATACATATCTTTTAATATCAATTAAAATCAAAGTTAATAAGAACATGTGTTGAAAAATGCGAAATAAGCCATATATTTAATTCTGAAATCGAAAATGTCTGTACAGTTCAATTCGCCAGCATGCAAATCATGTATGTACGATGTGAATCTAAATTTAGTTTTATGGATCATTTTAATTTCCTGCAACGATATATATTCATACGACACACGAACACTAACTCCGGTCCTAATAAAAAGACGAATGATTCGGTTATTGTAGGAAAATATGTACGAAATATCTGCGTCACAATCGGCTCTCGGCGCTTATTTGTCTTTGCTGCATTTTATGAAATTCGTTTTCAATGTATACTTTTTCTTGCCTATTTTGTGTTATTGTAACATATTTTTATCAATATATTACAATTTAACAAATATAAAAATCGTATAATCTCCCTCAATTAGAGCATTTGTTTACCGCATTTTAATGCATAGAAGCCCAATGTCCCAAATACTAACACACGCGTTAAAAACGGAACACAGTCTCTTACCGGTGGATTTTGTAACTGTTCCTATGCAAATAAACATGACTTAAAATTTGGTATATTGCAAAAAAAAATATAAACAATATGTAAATTCTGGTATTTCATAGGCGATACTGTAAGGATAAATGCATATAAACTCTTCATCATTTTTCACCTATTGAACATCTATGCATGCATTTTATGAAATCTCTGATAAGAAAAAAACAAAACTATCGTCGTAAAACTACCCTTTAACATATCAAAAAGAGGCGTTTGCCAAAACAACTCATAGTTAAATATAATTTTCACTTTATATACACATTTATTTTTTAATCTTAGAAATAATGTTAACTATGTATATATTTTCGGATGATGAGCTATATGTTGTTCTAATTCATTAATATGTAACAGCTCGAACTTGAACTACTTTTAACTTAACTCCAGCACATCATCAGTCAAAATCGTTGGATAGATACATGTACTGATTAGCAACGATAGAAAAGAATAATTTATGTTTAATTGGTTATCTTTGATAAAATGTATGATAGCTTTATTTAAAGTCGACAAAGTATACATGAATCATGTATTATGTGTATTCAATTGGGATAAAGCAAACGTAGAAAGCATGATGCGACTATGTTTGGTCGAATAATGAAAGAACCATCATTTTTGAAGCCAGTGGTTTCGGCTACATGCTAATTTTGTGTAATAAATAGTTAAAAAAAAGATCAAATTTCCTCAGCTTTGACTCGAACGGACAAACACAGCAGTGATCTTTTGACTTTAAATTAACGAGAAGACGTATACAATTTTTGTAAGACGATAATGATGATGATATGATGATGGTGACGATATGAGGAGGAGGAGGAGGAGACGGAAGAGGAGGAGGAGGAACAAAATAATGATGATGATGATGATGATGATGTTGACACAAGATGAAATAGTATTTTTATTTGTCACATTGACGCTCAAAATCAACGAATATTTCGTATAATATTTCGAAAAATAAAGTTAACACGTTACAAATCAGTGTTCCTTATTGCAATAGCCTAAATTTTAACGCTTTAACGCTAGATGTGGTCTGGTTAACATTCTGAAGTATATTTCAAGTGAATTTCCCTTGACGATAACGCTCGATTAGAAGCCAATATTTTACCTTTGTTCTTAAATGCTCAGATATTGTCGGTTTTTAGGAGTTCCAAACCTCACACTTCACTAAGAATTTTACATTACAATGTAGAACTTGAAATTAAAAAACATAATTTTCTGATGCACAATGAAATGAAATCTTTCCTCTACTTTAATTGATAGAACATTATTAAATCTTCAGCAATCTACCTAAACGTAAGCATTGATTTAATGATAAGACACACAAATAAATATTTGATGTAAAGCAAGGATTAATGTTAATTGGCAAATATATCAATATATAATGTCCACACTAAGCATTAATTTGACTTATTTTATTAAATCCAAAGTGTAACAACTTGAAAGATTGTAATAATGCCAAAGTTCAACGACTTAAATACAGTTCGTTTGTGGCAGAAAACAAAATTAATCGGTTTTGGAAGATTGTCGAAATTTAGCTTTTCTGTCTGTCAAGACTATATTCCGCATGCGAAAAAATATATTCACTCAAAAGAATGTTCACGCAAACTAAAACGGATGCATTACAACAAACGCGTATGACCAGTTGAAATACACATCTTGTCTGACTTTGAATACTTTAAAAAACCTCTTTGGTATACTCACAACGGAGTTAAATAGTCCACAATCCTTTATTCATCTTGTATTCCAAATTATTTGTAAAATATATATCTACTTTATCATAAGATGTCCTGTAAAATCAGCAGTTTGTCCATCAAATGCACTGACATGTATATTGTTTCAATTACTTTTGATATAGATTAATCTTAACAGCCGTTTATTGTACATAACGAACATTTTGGCATCTATAAACAAACACATTTGATACAAACTTCGGAACTAGTGTCAAGTGCAATGTAAATACGAAGTTTGACTTAAATAAACCGCAAGCGAGAATTATGCTGTTTAAATAATATAAATATAAAAATATAGATATATTATGTATATACTCGCAACAGTTCTGTGAAATAAACTAAGCGATTAAACTTCATTTTTAAATTTATCGGTAAAGTGTGATCTAAAACGCGTATGAAGTTAGCCAATTAAGCCTATTTAGGCTATTTAGCATATTTAGCCGGTTAAGTATATTCTACAAAGAAAACAACCCAGAGTTTTTTTGGATTGGTGCCCAGTAATTTATTGCATGAAAATGGTAGGTTCTCATAAAGAATTTCCTTTAACTGGTACTGGTAAGAATGATAAATAAGAACCTTCAAATTGGAAGGCATACTGGCCAGGAAAGTGAAATTCATTGTGTGTAATTATGGTATTTTAAACAAGCCTTTTATGTCATGTTAACTAGTAACGCTGTTTTTTCTGATAATTGGAATAAGCCATCAAACTTGTAATGGCCATCATGTTGAGGATTTTCTCAAACAAAACTGTTCATTTTGTGTTATGAATGTATATTGTAATAATTAGCACTTAACAATATTTTTTTCATTAACCCATGCATGCGTAGTGTCTAGAAAAAAAGGCCTTGGCAAACAGCGTAGACCCAGATGAGACGCCGCATGATGCGGCGTCTCATAAAGGTCTGCGCTGTTTGTTTAAAGGAATTTCTGCAATAAATATTCTAAATATAGAAATAAATATACTAGACATCCCTTATTTTTGATATAAATTGATCCAATTAAGAAGGATGGGAGAGTCCACTAGGCATAAATGGGTTAGTGATGGTATTTTCTTGTTCATGCACGCAAGGACACTGTTTTATGTTTTGAAGATTTAAGCAAAATCCAATTAAACTTAACGTTTTTAAGAAAAATCAATCTAGATGGTTCAATTTGTTCATTCATATGCATATGTTACTTACAATTTGTCCAAATTACTAAATACAATAGGTAAACTGCATATAACACATTGTTTACAAATTATAGTTTATTCCGAGATTGACGTCATATTCCAACTTCTCATAATAGCGTTTTATTGTAAGCTAGTTTCAGATTTATTGGATTAAATTATGCTTTTATTTGTGATAGATATGTAATGATTCATTATATTAATCATGGGTTCCAATTCATCCGAAACTCACATGCTTTAACTTTTTTATATAAATCAATTGCTAACGTACTTTTGAATATTTCCAACTTCTTTATTGTATATTATTATGTTATTAATTAAAATATCATCATATTGCGGTATCATGTATGTACATTGTTATCTAAGTGAAGCCACACACTGAACATCACAATACTCGTAGTAGTGCTTTTATCCCTTAAGTGTTTATTTTTTAATTGCATTATTCTTATCCAGAGCCTGTATTTTTTATAAGTATACCACTACCCGTTCACAAATTATGCTAAATCTATACTAAAAAGGAACTGACCACCAACTGGCATAAGATTAGATGCCATAAATACCTCGTAATATCGGATAACCCAGTCTCCAGAAGCAAGATGAGACAGGAAATAAGAAGGACCATCATACAATTCAAAATGATGTTTAACCTTTGTCTGACATCGATAGAGTATACAATACTCGGTTGTATTGATACTCTTTTCTATTTCCTTTCAATGGGATTTGTCAATTTTTGAAGATTTAAAAGGATAAGCGTGTTGTTGAAAATTGGTAACTATGTTGATAATACTATAGGGCAATAATAACCTGAGTAATTCCTGGATTAAAATCCGAAATATCTGCATAGATGCTAATAGTATTATATAGCTTACTTTTTCAGAGGCTGACGACCTTATTGATTCACCGAAATCCTATCAAAGCTGACACAAGCGGTCACAGACAATGTTCCTTGCAGTGATTCACAAACGCGATCGGACAGAAACAAAGTCAGTTCTGTTTGTTTTGCGGACCAATTGCTGCATTAAAATTTCTTCACAGTGACAGTTAGCGACAAGAAAATAAAATGTGTATTCTCTTCCCTTCATATTACTCTGAAAACTTATTCATTTTATAGCTGTGAATCGTGCCAATACAAACCTGACGCCTTTGATCTTAATTATCACTCAATATACGCTCAACTACATTCGTATATCAATAGTTTAGTTTGTTCTGGGGTTTGTCTTCACGTGTCTTGTTTGTTATTCATAAATAGATACTAACATTTACTGCTTAACTTTGAGGATGTCTGGTCGACCACAAAAATAAACCCGTACATATTTAAGCCTACCATGTGAAAAATAGTCCCATTAAAACGATTTAACCGATAGTGAATCTCCTCACTTAATAGTTTGAAATAACACACAGTTCAGACAGAGGGTGATCTTAATGAAATAGGTTGATCACTGGATGACAATATTGTGTCTTGTACAGTGTTGAAATATACAACGGTTCAATTTAATCGCTTGAGATATGTTGAAACAGTTCGATATTTAGATTGGTGCAATTCCAAGTTTCATGATTTATGGTAGAGTTGTTGGGTAAACACTTACATGATGCTCAAATGTAACAATCGTCACGCTGTTTCTATACGACAGATAAAGGTCAAATGTCCAAGTTGGGCATAAACAGTTATTAAGTCGATTCTCAAAAATGTGGCTTTGAATTGGTGTTGATTCAATTATGTGTAACGCTACAAATGTACCAACTCGTAGATCGTTATAAAGCTTGTGAAAAGCTTTTTTAATAGCAAACAAATGCCTACCATAACATCGTTTAGTAAAAACCAGAGATGAGCGTCATCTAAACGAAATAATGCGCACTGGCTCTGGCATTTTACTATGTTATCGGTAAGCAAGACGGAATTAACCGTAATTATATAACTTGCGCGTTTCCAATAAACAATAATAACTTTTTTTATATTTATTGTCAATTTATTTCGCAAAATGTGTATATCCTTGCACCAGTATAAGAAAATAACAAAATAATAATTATAGGCCTAGTATATATCTGATCGTCGAAAAATGAAGAAAAGATCAAATCATGTACATGATATAAACACCAATATCTTATTACACTAGTACATTTTAACCATTAACAAGGTCAATTATTAAAACTTATAAGCATTGTTCTATTTGATTTGTATAAAACCATAATACTAGATTTAATTTTACTCGAAACAATATTATACGAGTATAATTTACATACACGGATACTGTTTGTTGCATGCGAGGTAACTGTGTCATTTAAATGCAATTAAACATACACATGTTTAGATGATGGTTATGAACATGACATAATAATATAACTAGATAATGTACATTAATAGTTCTACTGGCCATTTATCGTATACCAGTGTATGTCAAATGACAATTTGTAAATAAACATGCACACTTTGTAAGTTATTATTTATAAGCAGATTTAAGTATGCTTGATGTCGTTAATACATGGTCGTATGCATCCTAGTATATACTGTAGACAATGAATGAGACGTCGGTTAAAACAAAGCATTTGGTCAAAAATGATCAAAATTAGCAAACTATTAAATCAAATTTAATTTGAAATTTACTTGCTCACAAATGTGTTTTTAAATGTAATTAGACTTATTTTAAACTACACTTTGATATTTGGAATTGTTACAAAATTAATAAGAACAAGAAACAAGAAAACATTATTTTAATAATTATAAAATTATGCCGGTTTTAGAGTTCGAAACTGGGACCTCTTAGCAATAGATTACGCTCTACCACTAGTTTGCGCAGGTTTTAATATAAACATGGTAATTAAAATACTATCTTTGTATTTCAATCTTTTTTATATAATCGTAAAGCGTTACAGCCGTTTTATTGTTTTTTTCCGATGTTTAATGATGTTTTTCAATAATATAACATACCTTTTAAAAATTAAGTCAGAAGTGTTATTTTGCTTTTTTGAATGAGACAATGATTTTGTTTAAAACTTGTCATCATTCCAAAGTGTGAGCAAGTCCCTTTTAGAATATATAATTATTAACTATGTATAATATAATAAAAATAACGAACACTAACTAAATGCAGCCCAAAACAGAACACATATAAACAATATTTTGCACTACTGCTAGATAACAGTTCTATCCGCAGTCAGGAATTCCGTAGCGTTAAGCAACAATGTCGAATTTGCTTTAATTTTAATGTCTCAATCTTACGGACAGCATGACATGGTCGATCCGTCACAGTTGCAATTAAGGGATTTGATTATTCAGGTCCTGAATATATTTAGAGCATTTGGCAACGCTGTTACATGTTCTTTGATCAGCATTGCCTCATTCGTTAGGCAGAAAGACAAGTCGAACAGGCCACACTTGCACAATAGTCTTATCTTTTTCATGCAGCTGCTGAAGACCATGTTTAGTATCGGGCGACAATATCACGTATTATCTTTTTATTTTGACAGGACACCAAGTACTGCCGTTCACACTTGCAATATAGTGATAACGTATCTAACCAAAGATCCATCGGTAAATATGGATAATCTGATAACACAAACCAGTCGAACCAGTCACACTTGCATTTTAGTACTACCTTTTCCAGTTTCTGTAGACCATGTTGAGCATTTGGCAACAATGTCACGTTTTCATTTATATTTATGTTCTTTATATTTTGACAAGATGACAAGTCTAACAAGTCACACTTGCATTTTAGCCATAACCGTTTCAGCTCCACGAGACCATGAAAAGTATTTGGCAACAAGGTTACTGGTCCATCGATATGAATTGTCTGTATGTTTGGACATGAAGAGAAATCCAACCCATCACACTTGCAATATAAAAATACATTTTTCAGCTTATGAAGACCATGTAGAGCATCTGGCAACAATGTTCCATGTTCCTTTATATATATTGTCTCTATATTTTTACACGATGACAAGTTCAACCCGTCACAATTGCATTTTGTTAATACCATTTTCAGTTTCTTAAGATTTTGTAGTGCATATGGTAACAATGTCACGTGCCCATTTAGATTTATTTTCTCTATCTTCCGACATGATGACAAGTCTAACTCTTCACACGTGCAATTTAGTGATACTTCTTTCAGCTTCTGAAGACCGTGTAGAGCATTTGGCAACAATGTTACAGGTCCATCTATATATATTTGTTTTATATTGGGACAAGAAGACAAGTCTAACCCTTCACACGTGCATTTTAGTGAGACCTTTTCCAGCCTCTGAAGACCATGTAGAGCATTTGGCAACAATGTCACAGGTCCGTTGATATCCAATTCAATTAAACTTGAACAGGAAGACAAATCCAACCCGTCACACGTGCAGCCGAGACGTAGAAAAAACAACTCATGAACACCACACAGAGCATTTGGCAACAATATTACAGGTTCTTTTATATATATTTGCGCTATATTTCGACAGGAAGACAAGTCCAACCCGTCACACTTGCAATTTTGTGATACAAATTTCAGTTGCTGACGACCTTGTAGACCATTTGGCAGCAATGTTACAGCTCCTTCTAAATCTATTAGCTCAATATCTGGACAGGAAGACAAGTCCAACGCATCACACTTGCAATCTAGTGATACATTTTTAAGTTTCAGAAGACCATGTACAGCATTTGGCACCAATGTTACAGGTCCTTTTATATATATTTCTTCTATATTTGGACAGGAAGTCAAGTCCAACCCATCACACTTGCATTGTAAAAATACCTTTTTAAGATTGTGAAGACCCTGTAGAGCATTCGGTATCAATGTTATAGGTCTGTCTGTGTCATTTTTCACTTTATTTGAACCGGAAGTTAAGTCCATTTTGTAACCCCTGCATTTTTGTTCTGCTTTTTTGTGTGTTATAGGTTCTTTGATATAAATTGTTTCTATATTTTTACAGTAAGACAAGTCCAATCCGTCACAAGTACATTGTAGACTTAAATAGTTCAGCTTCTGAAGACCATGAAGAGCATTTGGCAACATAATGATTGACATACCTTGTATATATATTTTCTCTAGATTTGGACAGGAAGACAAGTCCAACCCATCAAATCTGCATTTAAGTTTCAATTTAATGCTCGTCAGGTTATGGAGACCATGTGCAAATGTTGGTTGTTGGTTACAATGTAAGCTACTGCACGTTAACAATTCATACTCACTACATAGGCAAGGTGGTAATATAATCCATGGAAAATTCCGTAATAGCTCGTTATCATCATCAATATCACGTGACATACATCCATGAATCAATATTGTTTTGAGGCGCTGACACAACGACACGTCAAGAGATATGCCAATTGATGTTTTATATCCGCGCATACCAAAGCAGCCGTAAAAAAAGCGCAGACAAGTGCTCAATGCTGTTCGCACATTTATCGATTATTTTTTGAACATCGCATACTGTTGCATTTTGAACAAACAGTGTGTGGATATTAGGTGCGTTTGCTTTTAGGATGACGTCGAGAATTGGGCAATTTTCCAAGAAACTGAAACGAAAAAATTTCAAGTCTACTTTGATTTCGCTGTTCTGCAAGCCATTCTTTACAGCCTCTTTTAATCCAGAGATAATCATGTTTTGCAGAGCAGATGTAATGGACTGTATTGTCTCAATATTTGTGACATTGTCCATTATACGGATAAGGCACTCGTTCAATATACGAGAGAGTTTATAAGCTGCACCAATATTTAGTTCACACAAGAATTTAAATACCGTAAATATATCGTTGATCTTATTGTAATCCTGTACGAGGTAGTCTGTAATGGCACCACACATAACGTGTTCGTTTTTAGCGCAATAGAACGCAGCACAAAATTCTTGAACACTTTTATGTATAAACGAACATGTGGATGGTCTGTTAGTGAGAGTAAAAGTCTTATTTACTGTTAAAACTCCAGTTCTGAGTAAAACTGTCTTCTGGTTGTCATCAAAATATTTTGACAATATGCTTTCTTTGAAAACCAAAGAGCTTTCCTTTTCAGATGAAAACAATCTTTCAAAGGCAACTTTAGACAAAGTACCAAAAATTTGCCCATGCGGTTGAAGATATTTCTTGTTGATAAAACAAGTTACTGGCGAAGGATCATCATAATTCTCTCTTCCGTTTGCTTTTTTAAATAGATAGTCGAGAAGCAAAGCATATATTGTACATGTTGAACCCGTTAAATGAATGCCTTCCACCCAATAACAAACTATCAATGACAGCACCATCGGCGTTTTTATTAATTTGTAAAGTCTGTTTTCGTAAATGTAGAATTTGAATTCCTTCTCTTTTGTATCATCTGCATTACAACAACAGAGAATCCTTTTACTCTGTTCAAATGGATCATCCACTCCTTCCAGTTCTAACAAAAGGTCTATATGTGAGTCCTTGATACGTTCGTCATTCAAACGCCACGGGCGTGTTGTGATTAACACTGTGCATTGTTGGTGCATTGACACCATTATTGGAAGTGCCAGTTTACCCTTAGGATCTGCCTATTCGTCCAGTCCATCTTGAATCACTAAACATGCTTCTTTACTCATTATTTTTTGAAGGAGGTGAAATGCTTTTACTCTTTCTTCACCGCAATATATCATATCAATAATTTTGTCTTTAATCATTTCAAATGCTTCACGATGGTCAGTAGATTCCCTTAATAGAATGTGAAACACAAACTGTATTCCGATCAGTGTTTCAAGGTCTTTAAATATTTTATCTTGAGCACAGGATCCGCTCACACTATTGCACCAATCTTGTACTATCTTAGCTGCAAGTGTGGTCTTTCCCATTCCAGGTTCACCTTGTAAAAAGATATGCTTGTGTAACTTACTATCATTAAAAAGAAAATCTTTGTACGTCGTGAGTTGTTTTGATTTCGTTTGTTTTCCATTCTTGTCTATCTCTTTTTTGTAAATTGCCGGTTTAACAAAAATTTCTTGTAAAGGTTTATCCACACTCTGCAACAATGGTGAAATACTCAAGTGACTTAATGCTATGTGATAGTGCTGAATCAGGCGGCCTTGAAAATCTGAATAAAAATACATTTAAATACACATCATTTGCTACTACGCTATAAAAACAACATGCATTATATGTGTAGAAGTGTGTTATCAGCCATGCCTTAAAAATGTGTATGTATATTACTATACGCGCACGTCGGGTATTAAGTGATCCATTTAAAATTACATATTAAAACTGTAGACCTTTTAAATAACCATTTTGTAAACATGAATTTTGCTTTTTTACATGATAATATGTTGTATAATAAAAAATGCTAATATGGTTTTAGTTTTAATCAATATCGAGATAAAGTATATATGTTAGTGAAAAGCGATGTGTTCTGGAGGGGCACAAAAGGATATTTACACATAACTAAACTAATAAAAAGAAGACTCAAGAAACGTTATGTGAATGTGAGCTTAGAAGTCTTTACTACTTGGATTCACACTGAATATATTTCAAACGAAAACTATCTGTCATATTTATTATAGACATATAAAACACGTTTTA
Source organism: Dreissena polymorpha (assembly GCF_020536995.1). NCBI lineage: Eukaryota > Metazoa > Mollusca > Bivalvia > Myida > Dreissenidae > Dreissena > Dreissena polymorpha. The sequence continues at coordinate 180,272 of NW_026273345.1, read as the reverse complement.
CTAATTATTGCACCGGAGGCGCATGAACTAGCGGATATGGTGTGTGTTAAAACCTGTAAGTGATGATATTCAAAAATAAAGATTTAGAATTTCAAACATTTACAACAACCATATATTATACTATTTAAATCTGCAAATTGTGAAAAGATAGCAAGGCAATACCTTTAATCGCATCAGTATAGCTCGCTTCATCATCCTTTATTTTCGCTTTATGAACCGACTGAATACATTGATTGGTTGTTGCAACTATATCTTGTTTCTGTTGTTCAACATGTTTGTTGAATTCATCTTTGTGTTTGTCCATATAGTTTTTCATATCATCCATAGCTTTCAATATGTGCATGTTACTATTTGCTGCATTTTGAATTGACTCCTGGACATTTTGCATCAGCCGATACACGTTTTCCATGTTAATTGTATCATTTTCAAGCTGTTGAAAGCAAGTACACATGGTTTAATAATCAGTTTGCTGCAAAATATAACATACCTTGTCTCATTGAGTTTAAACGTTTGGATTCCACACACAGAAACAATATCGATCATTAGAAACACAGGCTTTTAAATAATGTTTCAAATGAATTATCGCGCAGCTGATATTCATACTTTTTTCAATACATAGCCGCTATCTAGAAAAATAGTAAATTGTTGTATATTGTTTGATTTAATATTTCATTAACTCCAGGTTTTGCACGCATTTCAATAATACATATTCAGGAAAGTAATCACATGCTTACATATGAGACTTTGCTACGATTATTTGTATATTTTAAGTAATGAGTCTGTTTTCTACCAATTTATTGTTAAAAAAAACTCATAGTCATGTTTAAAGCTTAAAAATTACACGAGAATGTATTCAAAGATGCCTACAGAAATGTTAATCGAATTCTGAGAAAGCCATTCCGCTGTTAACCAATATATTTTTGCTCTGCGGTTTTCGAAAAACAGTCTACACACCCTAATATATCTAGAAATACGAGTATTCCCACCAAAACCTTTTTCAGCGAAAATAAATAATTTGCTTTTAATTTAGCATACATGTAAGTCTTCTTAATAAAAAATGGCCCTGTCCTATGTCACTAAGATACCAGACGTTCTTATTTGACAAAACGAACATAAGTGCGCTACATAAGACATTATAAAACGCATGAACTCGATCAGAAGGCCAGCTGTTGAAAAAAATGATGATAAAAAGCAGCGCGATTACCCACCATGTTGTTAATTATTCATAAATAAAGAAACTTATGTTTTCTTTGTCTTGATGTAGGCGTGTATGGAGCTAAAATAATATATGTTTTCATACTGATGTGTCAAACGGTGTGTTGTTTAATAATACCCACAATTGTATTAATACCCTCATATCAGTTTACTTTTATTTGCTGTATGTGTCGTATACTTGGATCATTGCTTTTTTTAGTTACCTGCATTAACTGCAAGACTGCCTCCTGTGCATATTGATCGTTAGCTAGACACATTGGGTCATTAAGTAACGTTTTAAAGCTGGTAAACATGTCCTTGAGAACGGTATCTTTCACTTTGCAGTCAGTTGTATGGCGAACAGCTTTACAGAAATCACGCGCCTAAATAGAAAGAAAACAGTGGAACAGTATTAAAACAAGCTGTTTATTTTATCCACAACACTAAATAATGCGTATAGTTGGTGCTACTGGTTTGGAACGGTCAATGCACACATCGTTTTTTTTTAAACGGTAAGAAGCATATTAAAGAAAACCAAAGTATGATAGGGTAAACACCAAACTAATTGCCTAAACTACTGTATACACAATTGTGTATTCGTTTGGTTATATCTTTATTATATGTTTAATAAAAACTTACCTTGGCCAAAAGACATGGACTATTTGATTGCGGGGCTACGGTAAAGGAAAATATTGTAGCAAAATGTCTACAGTTTATCATAACATTGATGATTCCGTTGAAATCCGTATCTTGCAATGATTGCACCCCTGTGTACCCATCTGGTGGCATAAAACATTTTGAAATTTGCCAGCTATTGGTTCCCCATTGTTCAGCTGAAGTGTTCTTCCAAGACGGTCCTGACCACGCGTGTTTTTTTATAATTTCATCATGGACAGTATCACATACGTTTTTGGGACACGGCCTAGGCTGTTTCTCTTGCGTATCATGCAGAGTAAAGCATGTATTTTGGCCTCTTCTACACATTCCGTGAGTAGGACATCGCAATAAATTTGCAGTACAACATTTTGTGCACAAAGTGTTTGTCGAAATATTCGAACTGACACAAGCCGTTTGCAGAATGCGTGTTTGCACTTTACATATTTCTTTATCAACAAAATCTTGCAAACCTTTTTTTGTAATATCTAGGGCTAGCCATGCTTTTAGCCAGTTTATCTTCTCGAGATCGGTAAACGCACTTGCAAGACTGGCCATGGCTGTTCTCTGATCGGCTCATTAAAGTATATTGTGTACAATATACTCCCTTTTTACTGACAGGAAATTACATCCTGAAAATATAATATAGTCGTAAGGTTTTTGTGCAGTGAACTAGCGCCATAACTCACGGTAGTTATCATCGTTTTTAGGAATTATGGCCCTTAGTTGTTTGTTTTTATTTTGGCATAAGCTACATGTATACCACTTACAATTTCAGAGGTTTCAACATGAATCTTTACAGGTAGGCTATTTGCATGGAGCGAAAATTTAGTTCACAAGGGCCATAACAATACATTCCATATTTTTAAAAGTTTTCACATTTATTTTTCATTACAATAAATGTATATCACTTTATCACAAATTAGCAGTTCCCGTGACAAATATGCATGTGGGAATGGCATTTTAAACACAACCGTGACAGCCCTAGCTTTTAATTTCATAATCAACGTATCATCGTGGTATATTAATCATACCATTTGTGCTAGTAGCAATTACCAAGACGATTAAATAACACAGAACTTGATGGTCAATTGCACGGACTAAGCTGAGAGATCCCGAGTAACGTGAAAACAAAATAAGGCATTACACATAGGAATGATTACAGTCTAGAAAATAAAACTGACAATTAATGCAGCATTTTTGACAATTCGATAAATTAAAAAGTGAAACATTTTAATGATCAAGTTAATTTTTATAATGGAAAGATCAAACGTGTATTGTTAAATGTCCTTGCTAGTGTGCTCGACTACGAATAATTACATGCCAGAAAGCGTACCTTTAAAAGCCCATAAACACGCACAATTAAGGAATATTACGTACAATATTGAAAAAAATAATGTCAACACATACAGAAATCCTCGTTCCTTATAGCAATAGCGAAAATTTCAAAGTAAGATGTGGTCTGGTAACGCGATACAAAATGCTCGTTATATTTTTTGTGTCACAATATATTCCATATGAATTACCCGGCTACGATATCCGAAACCTGTCTCGCGAGCGCTCGTAAATGTTCGGATATCGTGGCGAGAAATAAACATTGAATATAGTGTGACACACCCAAAAAAAAACTTACATTTTGTATCTTGCTAAATCTATATGCTGTGGCAGAGTTGTTTGAATTGGAAGCAAGTCGACTCTTTAACGAATGTTTTGAGTTCAAATACCGAAACAGTTATGATATTCTTAATTTCAATTTGAAACATTAAGATCAAATCAGCAGATTGTTGAAGAAGACATCCTTCAAAGAGGTTGGCGATTAACAGGCCACACCATTCACAAGCCTGCATCCAGTACCGGGGCATATCTCACCTGCAACCCTCAAAGGAAGAGCAGGGGAGGGCGTCCGAGAAACACCTGGCTTGGAGACCTTTATGCAGATGCCAAGAAGATCGAAAAGACGAAGGGGAAGCTGGAGAGACATGCCCTGAACCAAGGCGCCTAGAGGAATCTGGTCCGCGGCAAATGTCCCAGACCTGGAAAAAAGAGAGTATGATATGAGTGATTCTATTGATTTTGAATGACCGAACTTCCCTATTAATGTTCGAGAACGTTTTAAATCGCCCATAGCAATTTTAGATATTTTGCCACCTTTAATAATTTTGGAAGTTAGCCTATGTCAGAAAATTGTGTGTAAAGTTGGCAGTAGTGTAGACATCATGTACATGTATCAATTGGTCCATTGACTCGCAAAATAAGTATTTAGCCAATGAGACGCTGAAGAAAAAGCTGCATGCATTATTATTAATAAGCATACCAAAATTTTCATTTCGCAATGCTTTATAAATTCATTAAAAAAGCAGGAAGCACCTGTAAACTATAAATAAAACCCAATTTATATTGCGTAGTTCAAATTAAAGTTACAGTTAACTACAGTAAAGCAAAACAGTTATGAACAATATATCAATTGTACCCGAAATTTATTTTCATCAATATAAAAGTTGCGCTCATTCTAATGAAATATTTTTGAAATCGAAGCTCTGTGGTAAAATGAGGCGTACCCAGAAATGTAAGACACTGTAACGTACACGTTATTTATATAAACGCATATTTCTAATTGACTAGGTTTATCAAATCAAATAAATCATCCCGTGTTATGCCCTTAAATATCCTGTAATATATTTTTTGGGAATTAACATTCAATAATAACTTAAACAGTGTAAATTTAGAAGCTCAAGAGACAATTTTAATTGTGATGCATCGACAATTCTTATCTCCGTTAGATAGATATATAAATTGTCTGCTGATCCGAAATCACTGCAGTGTTTAACTTCCGTTTGCGGGTTAAGAGTACGTCCTGCTTTAACAGATATAATACTTATTACTCTGGAACGATTTCTTTTTGTAACTTATTTTTTTTATTTACAAAACTTTGTAATGTCTAACATACATGCTATTTTGTTAATATCGTATATAAATCGACCTTCAAAACATGGTGTGTGATATATGTAGACATATAGAGAATAACAGGCTACTGCCTGATCTTTTTGTAATCTATCAGGCTCGGCACGAATAAAATAACGGCTCGGCTTGTTTTTCTGTGTATCATACATCTACGTCCCCGATGTTGAACAAATATTAACAAAATCGCTAAAAAACTGCAGTTTTAGCTGGAAAGAATATGACTTTTGTCATTTTACCTGTTAATAATGACGTCGTGAGCATGCGAGCATAATATTTGTAAACAAAGTTGTTTTTCTTTCTGTTTGTGTTGCATTTTGTGTTTAAAATATATAACATCTTGGTATCAAATTGTTTGTTTTGTTGAATCTGATTCAATTTTACTAAAAAATATTACTTTATAGTTAATTCCGAGTAATATGACCATCCTCCTAACATGACTGATATAAAAACTTCCTGTTGACTATGATTCTATATAAAAAATGTACCAGGCAACGTTATATCAGGCAGATACCAATGCGGTAGTATCATAAATAGAGAATAACAGTTTACTGCCTGATCCATTTGTAATATATCAGGCAAGGCTTAGACTAATATAACGGCGAGGCTTGATGAGCCGTTATTTAATTTGTGCCGAACCTAATATATTACAAAAAGATCATGCTGTAACCTGTTTTTCTGTTTATCATACCTCTACGTCCCCGATTTAAAAGAAATAAATGATAGAGGAATGCTCGTAGCCAAACACATTTCTACACGGAGGTTGATTCTGATCCAAAAAGAGTAAATAGTAAAGTAATTTATTTTGATATTTAAAGTAATAAGTGGGTTGGTCATTGTTGGTGTATATGGACCCGGATACATATTGCATTGAGCGATATTGAGACTTATGGAGAAGGTGGTGCCACTGTCAAAGCTATTTCTGTATGCTTTATATAACGGTGATACTATTTGAGATAATGCTAGAAAAAATATGATACCATAGTTTCCCTGAGTTAAGAACCTATGTTTTGTGTTCAAAACGTGTGTTAAAAATTGTGACCATTTACTTAAGTTAATAATGTATGTTGTTGTATTGCAACCACTATTTCATTGCTTTTTTATAAAGAACATTACTATTTGGAATAACACATTTGATAACCGCTATGTTTTGTAGCAGATTTCATATTTAACGTGTTTACGCTACAATATTATGAAAGTGGTCATCGTATTTTACGGCATCATATTCTATAGCTAATTCGCAAGATGTACGAGTTATACAACATAACTATTTAAGTTTCTTTTTAAAGATTATAACAGTTTTCTCAAATAAAGTGTGTATAGTACTTAAACTCTCATGCACCAACTTAATAAAATAAGAGTGGTCGTTCAATATGAGAAAGTCATAATTATACTAAACCCCGAAAAGTGTGAACACGTCGTGGCTATGTGTTTAACAAAACGACATTCTCTTTATTATAATGTGTACAACATATCTACACATGAACATTGAGAGCTTCAAAATTACCATTAGGCATGTACATATCAAAGGTTGACTATTACATATATATGAACAAAATGACCATTATTTTATGTAACCAAACTGTTTGTACCGTGCAATCGTATACAACATCATATACAGCATCAGAAATTGCTGAAAATATTCAAACATACTTAAACTTCATTCTGGCTTTCTATTTAATTAGTGCAAGAAACGAAATGCAGATTTACAATTTGATATATGTTTGAATAACGCTATAAATTCAGCGAAGCTATATTTTTAGATAGGTATCACTTACTTTAAGATAGCGTTTTTTACTAAATTATAATGGCACAACAGTTAATAAATGCAATGACGTGACATATGAACTAGTATGTACATGCAGTTATGCAAGTAAGTAAATATTTAACAACACAAACTAACTAACATGTGGTGAGAATATTTGAGACATATGTGTATCAGCTTGTTTATAAACAAGTTGCAATATCATCATATATTTTAGTATATAACAACTCTGATATATTACAAAGGATATCTACTATATTCTCCATATAATCAATATAACATCCATTTACTTTAACCTGTAATAATTATTTCAAAGTTTTAAAAGTTTGCATTAAAAATCCTCTGACTTTTTTACTTAAAGCATTCAAATTTGTTTTGTGAAATTAAACAATATTCAGTATAATTCAACTTTGTGATGAAATAGGCAGGAGATGTGTTTGTCAGCAACACAATTTCCCCTTATGAGCCGCTTTTTTATATTTGACCTTGAAGGATGACCTTGACCTTGACCTTTCTCCACTCAAAATATGCAGCTCCATGAGATACACATGCATGCCAAATATCAAGTTGCTATCTTCAATATTACAAAAGTTATTGCAGAACTTTACTGTAAGGTTAAAGTTTTGGTGACAGAATGACGCAATGACAGACAGACAGAAAGAAAGAAAGACATACCAAAAAAATAAAACCCCCGATCTATCGATCCGGGGGCATAAAAAAGTAAAACACTACTTTAATCTCATCACAACTGTGTGACAAGTTTTAATTTCCTTTTAATCATTCCCTCTTCCAAAATACTATTATTTTCTTTTTTTAAGTGCCAACATTTAGCCCGGAAGATTTGCAATATAACTACCTTTTATCAAAATGAACTCAAGCAGGTGATTTGACTTAAATAGCTATGCCATCAGCAAATTATAGTAACAACAGCACAAACCAATAATATTTGAGAGTTGATGTGTTTTTTTGTTAAGATCAATGGTTTCAACAAATAAAAGAAACGAAATCGGCGACAATATTTTCTTTTGCATTAGTCCAACGGAATTACTAAAATAATTTGAATACAATATACATGTTTTAACACGTGACTTTATATCCGCGCATACATCTTCTTTATTTTTATCTGGTTGCCAAGACAATTGTGTTCAATACATTTTTACACACTGTGAATCCCGGTATATACTTTCAAATGATTTTAACATATGACGTGTGTAGCATACACAAGTTAATTTTCATTTAAATAAATGTGTACATCCGATATCAATAGGTAATAAAAATAGCAGTGAAATAACCTTACCTAAATCAGAACTGCGCTTCCGGAATAAAAGTGTTTCATTGCAAAAAAAACAACAAATCGCTTTTTAAAAATGTTGGTAACAATTTGTGACAATCAACTTACTAATGTTATACATCTTTAGTTTTTTTTTCATAATTTTAAGAATATTTGTATAACCCCACTTGCCCATTCATCGGGGGAAAAGCCCGATAAAAACAACTCATCGCACAAATGGTTTGATTAAATATCTTTTGATTTAAGAAAATAATCGTTTTAAAACAATCACTGTCTGATGATTAATTTCGCTTTTAATCTTTGATTGCATACTAAAATTCTTCGACATATATAGGTTTGTTAAGTTCATGTAGTACATAATTTTCATACTTAAACTTTTTAAAATAGTCTGCTACTGCTTAATAATAAATTTATGGTATATTTATCCCGCTTAACACCTCCGACCAGGGATCAAAGTAGTCGACCACATGCTCTGTTATTAGAGCGCAGTACTTTGTGAAGCGAACTCAATATGAAATTCTTGTCGAATCTTGAAAACCCTTTTTAAGACGAAAATCTAAACAAAGAAGGTTATATACATAATGGGTTGTAAACCTTTTCTAACTTCGATGTACATTTGATGAACGTTTAACTACAAGTATTGAAATGATATATGATTTTTCTTGAACTGATAATTATTGCTAAATAATGTTTTATTGGTCGTTATGGAAAAAGTAATCAGAATAACTATTTGTTTTTCAATATCTGCAAACCTGACACGCTAGTCGTTACACAGTGCGTATTAGTGTAAAACCCGTAAATAAAGTATTAAAAATTTTATTAAAACAAATACAAAAGATTTGAAGCCATTAATATATTAGTCTTCATCCGAACAGTACATGTCGTATATAAAGTGCACTTAACAGTCACTGGTAATCAAGATACACTTAATAATAAAGAGTTCATGACGTAATATACATATTACACAGCTGGTTTGGTAATTTTTCTTAAATAACAACCTTAGAAAACATGAGCACTTGACTTAAACTCTAAGCTGGATGTTATTAATTATCTTTTTATACAATACTGTGATTAAAATCTTAATTTCGTTGGCATGGAATAAATGAACAAAATAATAAAACAAATATTCAACTTTAATAATTCTGGAAGGACGTGGTTGTAAGAAAAATATATGAAACTAACATTCTCACGTGTTCTCAATGAATGCAATGACAGTTTATTGGTCCGCTGTTAACACAATGCGTGCAGACATTTTACGGGGCCATAAATTGTGCGTCAGGTGAATGTTACGTGATATTCATCAGGTCTTTATCATAAATTTACGATTATGAATATTTCCAAAGATGAGAGTGTAAATAAATATTTCAGGTCATGGTATTTAATGATTTCAGATTTATAGATAACTTGAGTCATGAGAGCATATAAAACACAGATGCCATCACGACAGAAACACATTATATTTACATATTGTTTACACCCTCTCATATCAAAGGTTGTAAGAGGATAAATTGGAATTACTTTTTCCTGTTTGTTATTTACCCGTTTGTTATGTTTGTGTTTTGGTTTATATCAATATTATAAATACGTAGATACATTGATGTTAGCGGATTCCAGTGTCAAAGTCTGTATTTATTGTTTTGCATAAGTTTTCTACCGGGTTATTTGTGTTAAAAGTTACACACATCAACCTCCAAACATGCACATACGAATGCAAATATCATTGCAAGGCTCGAGAAATATGCTTGATACAATGTTTAAGATTATATTGAACGTATTTGTAGTTTAAAAGTTAATATGGTGTAGTTAATAAGGTATTCAACATAATTTAAACTGGGTGCGCATTCGGTTTTGCGAGTCGGCTATATCAAGCAAGGGCCTCGAGTAAACGAATTTAGTGTGTACTACCCATTATTGATATAAATATGTATACAGTAATATTAAACAGAGATAAACCGCTAACTGAAGATTACGAATAGAACTAGTCAGGTCTATATCACTGTTAAACAATAGAAGAAAACAACAACGGTTTGAGGTCACAAGCTTGCGTTAGGATATGTAAACTGTACTGTCATTAAGATTTTATGAAGATAACATGCAACTTAGCGTGTGCATCTTAAGTCATAATTTTCAATTCATAGCGATAGTTTGGATGAAGAGTTGGGATTGCCCTGTGTGTTTATAGCTTACATTTTCGTCAGGTTGTGATATTGCAATAGTTGCTACTCGTTTCTACGTCAATCTAACATTGCGTGAAGTAATAAACAGACTACACGTAAAGAAGTATCAAGCTGTATATGTGACACTTTCATGTTTATATGTTTGTGGAATGCTGTGGTTGAACAATGATTGTAGGACTGATAGTTTACATATTGTATAAATTATATTGTTTAATTATATTTAATGCCACTATTCTAAATTACTTAAGTAGTTTACGAAGATTGTAAGTTAATAAGTTACAACGTTACTTTTTGTCCGTAGTCTAGCATTCAATATTACTGGTAATGTGTGATTAGTCTTGAAGTGTTTTTTGTTATATTGTATTTAGTCGTTTCTTTAAAATGGAAAGAAAAAAATGAGTACATAAAGATATTGAAAGAACTTTGAAAATATAGTACAGATCGCGCGATATTAAAACAAGTCTACGTTAAGTATGCACCCCTTGCCTCTCATTTGTGTGCAAGCCGAATTTGCGACAAAAAGGATGCATAGTTTATCTACGTTCGAGAATCTAAAATTTATGTAAATATGCGACCAGCTTATGCGATGAGTTTGCGGGAACATTATCTTAAATTTACAAAGACACCGACATTGGCCTTGTGAAAAGTGTCATTCTGGGTGGCAGGTTAGTTTGCAGAATAGTACAGAAAAGCATGCGATGTGAAGATGTTAATTCCAAAGAGGTAGTATGTATAGCATGGAATTAAATATAAAAACGATCGTGGTATCGATACTTGCTTCAGTGCAATTCCCATTGAAACGGCGTGCAATATTGGCCAATATGTGCAAGGCCGTAAAGGGCCATTAAATAAATCTAATTTTTACTACGGACACCCGTATATGGCATTTTGAGTTAGAAGTTAAAAAGCAGTTTGTTCTTGTTAGATGTGAGATCTTAAGCTAAACAATTAGAAAAAGGATGTTTTTCAAGGCAAACATCATATTGATTGCAAGAATATGGATATGCGATAAACGAACGGCTGGATTTAAATTCGACCGAGCCTGTATGTTCAATAGGTGAGGACAAACTTCAAGAGTGGCTATTTAAGCCTATTGTGGCTTCACAAATATATATAAATTGATACAAGTGGAATTTTAAAGGATAATAATTACTCATCTACTGCAGCTTTGCGCTTAGCCTATTGCAAATATACAGTAACTCTTAAACATGTACCTTGTCTCGTTTATTCTTTAGATAGACGGCAATTGTACGTCCGCAAAGTGCGACTACATCTTCGCTGTTAGATAAGATAACGTGATAAATGTGAACTAATTAGATAATTACACAATTTTAGTAATAAAAAAAAAACCTAATCACCTCTCTAAATCTCATACTTATTGCACACTTTGTTGAAACTTGGCAGAATGTTTATCATGAGAATATATAGACAATTTTTAAATTAGATCACGTCCACTAAAAAATTAGGTCACCCGGTCAAATCTCGTAAAAACCTTATTACCGTTTTGGATGACACGTGTTTAAGTTATTCTCTATTAAATTGGTAATACTGTTTATATGCATAATTTATTGGTTCAGTTTAAATTACTATTTCGTTTGTGTAAAAACTAGTTCAACCGGTATAATCTTTAAAAAAACACCTGTTACCTTATTTATGACTGTATCTCGATGAAATGTCATCAGACTGTATATCGCGACAATGTTAAGAGCGACTTCGAAATTGTATCGAATGTTTCCAAAAATAGATCACCATGTCAAAACTAATACAATGAAAATTGATGTCAACTTTATGAAGGTTTTGATAATACGCGTATCTTAAACTCAGGTGAGCGCTTCTGGGCTAGCATGACCCTCTTTTCGACTGTAAATCAACTGAACGTAAGCGTGTAACTTTATAAGCCTACGCCCTGCATAACGTGCCGTTACAAAGTTCTTTGACAACTGACTTATCAACTCCTCGCACTTAGCAACACTGGTTGTCCATATTTAGTGTTCGCCTTAAATATGCATCATCGACTGCTCTGTATAAACATTTATACACACTCGATAAAGTTTCGATGAATTATTTAAATTACGAAAAACATGTTGTAATTTGCGATTGCTATACAACTTTTGGAATCGGGTTAGTGTGATTGGGATCTTGTCGGTGTAAGTGCTTTTGTAAAGAGCATGCAGACTCCTAAAATATGCCTATAACTATCGAGAACTAGTCATACCGCAATCATCAATTCTTCAACAGCTCTTTAGTATTGAATCCGTTTATAACAATCTGCCCTTCCAAACAAAATATGCATAAGGGAACACACGTTAATATTGAAGTGTACCTTGTAGACAGAACAAATTAACATATATACTTGTTTTCTATAAATACAGTTCTGTAAATAGTACCAAATATGTTTTATTCCGTAATGTATATCTTAGTGTTAATTTTGTGTGGGCTCTTAGGCCTGGGTTATAAATACTTCTTGTGTCTACGGTAAATATATCTAAGGTGTGTTATCTTCTCAAAGTGCCACAAAGACACAAGTGTTTACTGAAACCATTGAATACTTGCATGACTGTAATTCAATCGGGAAATTCCATTAATCAGTCCTGTGACTTGTTGTATAATGTTATCTTCAGTTTTTTAGTTTTTTCATCTACAATTGACATTTTAAAGTTTACAGCTCTTTATGTTGATTATGACAAAACCTTACTTTAGTAATTGCCTTGCTTATGACAGATCATAAATAAAAATGTATCCCACTGGTTCAACACTTTGTACTTTAATGATTATGATGATTATGATGATGATGATGATGATGATGATGATGATGATGATGATGATGATGATGATGATGATGTTGATGTTGATGATGATGATGATGATGATGATGATGATGATGATGATGATGATGATGATGATGATGATGATGATGATGATGATGATGATAATGATGATGATGATGATGATGATGATGATGATGATGATGATGATGATGATGATAATGATGATGATGATGATGATGATGATGATGATGATGATGATGATGATTGATGATGATGTTGATGTTGATGATGATGATGATGATGATGATGATGATGATGATGATGATGATGATGATGATGATGATGATGACCTGAGATGATTGATGATCGATGATGATAATGTGATGATGCTGACTGATGATGATGATGATACATGATGGTAAAAATGAGAATAAAGAAGACGATGTTGACGATAATGATGATAGAGATGATGATAGCGATGATGATGGTGTTGTTGGTGTTGGTGTTGGTGATGATACGTAATATAAACGATAACACACGGCGAACTGGGCCGATCGTCTAAAAATTGCACACATTTAAAAAAGAGAAATGCATATTCTAATTTTTTTTAAATGCATAGAAAGAATCGGTGTTCAATTTTATGTGATCCCCTTTCTGATCCGCTCATTCCAGCACGCGAAGCTCTTCAAGTGTCGCATCTCTTGTTAAATTAGCAAATTTCTGTTGATATAGACATATTTAATGTCGCTATTAATATCGGTATCGCACTTTAAACACAAAGTGGCAATATGATGCTACATAAACATACGCAAATCGAGGCGGCGATTTATGATTTGTTTGCTAAAGTCTATTTTTGTATTACATAATTTGTTTAATCACATGTGAAATGTGGTTAACGAAAATGCAATTGCAAATAACGGTTTTAATAAACACCATTTATTTTTCATAGATAATCAAATTGCGCAATTTTCACAATAAACAGTACATGCATAGAAAATACATTAAAAATACGTTTAATCATTGATACATTTAAACCTTTGTTCGCTCTATTCTTGTCATCTTCCTCTTTACCAATCACCATTGACATCGACAATATTCTCAATTTAATTAATAGCTCACGACGATAATAATATAAACATTACCTTTTTCTTAGAATACCATTTAATACAAAAGGTAAAACGTGATTGGCAATGTTTTGGGAAACGTTTCTTAAATCACTTGTTTCGTCAAATAGCAAAAGGAAAGAACGCAACAAAGTTATCATATATATATGATAAAATGAAAAAAAACAGCGACCCCCGCCGCAATAGTTAACTAAGTCTACCTCTGACATGCAGTCCTCCTCATCTGCATGTAAGCCGATTGTGCAGCTACTAGTATGCAAGGCTTGTATATGTTCATTATTCTATAAATAGTTTAAACTCTGGCAAGCCAAAATAAAGTGTTGACGTGTTCATTCTTGTTATCTTACAAATCTCGTGACATTGCTCTATAATACGTCTGTCATTTAAAGTGGCATTGGCGGTCTGCAGCGTTGTGCAACAAAAAACGCTATGTAAAGTTGCAAATGAAATATAAGCATTTTTTTTTTATTGCATTCAATATAAAAGCGATCGCGTATCGACGTTTGCACTAATGCAATTTACATTTAATTTGCTGTTCAATATCAGCCAATACGCGCTCACAAATAAACGGCAGACGTTGAAGACCATCAATTGTATTGATTTTGTAATACGGTAGCCCATCGATTGCGTTTTGAATCAGAATTCTGAATGCAGTCTGTCATTTGGTAAAAGATGATATATCCTAAAACCAAAAAATGCGATGTTCTGTCAAATGAAAACCCCGTTTTGATAACAAGATAAAGAAACAATTGTGAAAGAGATGTGTCAAAGCAACGGATTTCAATTCTCCAAGGTCGATTAAGCTAGTATGTTCCAATGGCTGGTGCGAACTGTAAAAGTTGCTGTTACATCAGTTTAACATATTTTAGCCAAATATGTTACATAAAAATCTACGGTAAGGGGTACAAGCTTTAAAGTTGTTATTCAACAACAGCAGTTTTGCGCAGTTGCACTCATGGAACATCATCATCCGTAAAAATAGTATTTGATCGTTGTTTCAATAAAACAATAACATGATGTTGATATCATAACAGTGTGACGTAGTCTTTGCTAGTAGATAAGATAGATGTGAATAAATAAATGCCTGATAATGTAGCTTAGGTACTAAACTTAGTGAGAAAATCCGTTTTACCTTTTAGAGGTACATATAGAGGTATGACACATACTTAATAAAACTTGGCATAATATTGTGCATGAGAATATCTTGAGCGGGGTCATATTTAGGTCACGTGAGCCCAAATACTAAGTCAACAGATCGATTCTTTGAAATCGTGGACACATTCAAAATTGAAACTCAATGGCATTTAGTAAGAATGATCATCTTGACAAAGGCTAGGATGAGTTTGAATCTCTGTTTCTGTCGTCTAAAACAAGATCAGCAGGTTAAGTGTTACAAAAACATTATCACCACAATTATGATTCCATCTCGATGAAAGTTAATCAAAGTGTTTATCGCGACGACATATAGGCCTTATTTGAATTCAAATTTTCCAAAAATAAGGTAACCAAGTCAAGGCTTTGAAAACCAGTATTAACTCACTACTAGCATTATTGACTCAGCCCTTGTTATATTTTTACTTTATAAATCAAATGTACACATGTACGGAAGTGAAATAGCCGAGGCACGCCATATATTCACACATGCCTTTTAAATATACAGCTGTACAGCTTCCCGCTTTACGAAATACTGGGTATCCGTATTCTTGGTTTGTACTTTAAATATAAATCATTAGAGGCATTTTTCAAACTTAATATAAACACTAGAAGAAGTTTCGATATTGTTTTTTCTTACACATGCTTTACTTTACGATCCACCTGGGGTGCTTTGGTCCGCATCACTACTTTTATAAAGAGAAGATAAGCGCCTGACACGTGCAAATAACTTTTCAATAACAGATTATTGAAAAATTAGTACTAAAACAGATACTGAACGATTTAATTTCTGCTATAATGTATCCTCTTTAAAAAGGTTTTGTAAATTTTGCCAACATATATTATTTATTTGTTTATTGAGTTATATGTCCTTGAAAATGTTGTTTTGACACTGCGGCTTGGTTTATGGATGCGTCAAGTGTCTTCGGGAACTATGTCTAAGATATGTTGAGTGTTCTCATAGTTTCTAAAACAGATAAGTGTTTACTGAAACCACATATTTATTTCACTTTCGTGATGTAAGCGGAAAATTAAAAACATGTGACTGGTTGTAAAATTTGATCTTCATGGTTGTTGAAGTGTTTGTAATTCACATTTGACATGTTAAAGATTAAAGATGAAAGCTCTTAAAGCTATCTTGGTCGATCATTGGAAAACTTAATATTGGAAATATGGACGAGCTAATGCACAGTTCTAAATACAAAATGTGCCCCGAAAGCTTAACACTGTGTATATTTACTATTTAAATGAAGACAAAAATGCAGTACAACCTTAAATAACTTTAAATTCTACCACAACTTGCGACTATTTGTGAAAAGGCAAAAACGGAAAATTAGAATATATATATAAAATAAACTACCATGGGCGGGTCATTATTCTCTGAAACTTAATCCGAAAATTCCAGGAATATGG
Source organism: Dreissena polymorpha (assembly GCF_020536995.1). Classification (NCBI taxonomy): domain Eukaryota; kingdom Metazoa; phylum Mollusca; class Bivalvia; order Myida; family Dreissenidae; genus Dreissena; species Dreissena polymorpha. Next base: position 163,776 of record NW_026273345.1, on the reverse strand, counting down.
TTAAGTCCATGTTCATTCGGGCGGCCATACAGTTGTTTTTCATTTTGTAATTACTATTAATTGAAAAAAACATTAGTTTTCCTTTTTGACACTCGCACACAGGTTGTGGTAATGATGATGTTATTAACGATTATCATAATGATGATTATAATGATGAGGATTGCTGTGGTGAGGATGAATATGGTGGTTTTGGTTGTGATAGCAGGTAGTGATGGTGGTGTAGTGGTGGTTTATGATGATGATGATGTTGGCGATGAAATTTATGATGATGATAATGATGATGTGGATGGTTGTGTAAAGGATGATGATGATCGTAATGATGATGATGATATAGATGATGATGTTGATGATGATCTTGCGTCTTGTGTTTAAATGCAAGATGCAAGTTTTTGCTTCAAATATCTTCACAAAGGCAAAGTGCATGATTTTGAACTGATAAATATATTATCGTTTTTCCCATATTTTAACACACATCTAAAAAGTAAACAATTATGTAATAGTCTTAAATATGTGTCGGTTGTTCTCTTCTGCAACATCCAAGTGTTGTTAACTTGTCATCGTAGCGAAATTGATATTAACTGTTCGACTATAGCACAACACCACTTGAGCGTTTAAACATGTCCTTATCGCAACTTATCATGGTCTTTAGACCGCGAACCATCCCGACAGCGTCTAAGGAAGTTTTGCAGCCGACATTTTATAATGTCGAATCATTAAAGATACACTTCGACATAGTCATAATAGAAGCAAAGGTTTTACTACGACCAAAGTCGAGAAGCGAAGAAGCTACCCCCACTGGACCGGTAGCTAGTATTCGTTTAAGTCTAAAGCAGGATCGAAGGTGTGGACGCACTGAACTGTCACTAAACAATACAACTCGTAATCCTATGTTGTCGAGAGTGCAGGCATATTGTACCGCAGAAATCGCAAAATCTACGCATCGCCGCTGATACCGCGAACAACACGAACGGTATAGATATTTCCGAGGACACGATACTTGCGCTGGACTGTCCAATGACAAATCCAAAGAGTACACAAGACAAGCCATTTAATCACGACAAACAGTTCTGCACATTTCTGGTATGTTACCCAACACATGTTCAGGTTGATGTGAGCTTAAAGCAGTTGGGATTACATTGTTAAGTAAAGTCTTAGACTGGTGCTTCTTTATAATTCATGTGCAGTCGCTTGAATAAGACTATAGTACATCTGCATACAGAACTCTTGCAATCTATATAAATAAATGTATTGTTTGTTAAATATGAACATTATGTATATTGTCATCTTGATTAAATACTCATATCTTACCATTTATTTTAATATCTTTTCATTATGAAGTGAGGGTTGTTATTTCATTAATAATATTGAAATTCGTAAGAATATAAGCAGCCTTACATGTTTAACTGTTAATTATATCGGATGTAAGCATGGAAGTAAATTTAAGTCAATATTTTTTATGTTAATATGTCGGTATACAAGTGTGCACGCCTAATTGATGGACACTGTACACATTTTGCTGTGTATGTTTTGCATAATCCGAAGCAGATGCATCTGATTAAATGACAAAGATATAAAGCTTTTAAGTTAAGATTAGCCAATCAATTTTAAATGCCAAACGATAATTGATATGACTTAACAAATTGTTCTGCAATATATAATCGATTTGATTGAAAGACAAAATGTCCTACATTTATTCACTTGAATCAATCAAAGTACTGACAGTACTGGTGTGACGTTGCTATTGAAGAGGATGGGTATAAAACATCAATTAAAGTTTATCTACATCACCACAATTGTGTATGTTGGTATGAAATTTTTTTTGGGTACACACATTTTGGGTAAGAAAGCATTAAAGTTTATCTACATCACCACAATTGTGTATGTTGGTATGAATTCTTTTTTGGGTACACACATTTTGGGTTAGAAAGAATTATGCGAATTAAAACATTTGGGTACGAAAAAAAAGTTGGTTGGAAAAAAAATTGAGTACAAAAAAATTGGGTAGAAAAAAAATTGGGTACGAAAAAAATCGAAATCTAGGTACGAAAACAAAAATTGGGTATGACAAACGATTCGGGTGCAACAATAAATTGGATATAAAAAGGGGTACAGGGAAATAGTACCTGTGGGGAACTTGACCCGCAATCGCACATGTTCGGCCGTTTCCATCAAACATCGGATAAGTACATCGAAGGCAATAGTATGAATACACATTTCGGAAGCGGTTATGCGGTCCTACTTACACGCGTCAAAATGTAAGCGAAATATGTAAACAAAGCGGTAGCCTGTCAGGAATGTTTAAATGAACGACGAAAAACGTGTATTGATGTAAGTTATTTTAAGAAATGTGCAGAAAATATATAATATAAGAAATGGCGATATTTTTCTCAGACACATAATTATTAATAGTTTGATATCACAAAATGAAAGTGAAAGTTGAACTGTCAAAAATGACAACCTGTCAACGTGTTGTTTTGCTGGCACGAGAGGGCGATTACACTCAATGTGTTCACATTTTTGCCATAGGCTTTGTCAATGACCTTTATAGCATGGATGGCTTTGTTATTATTTATTGCTATCATGTAACTGCATAATTGTGAATATGTTTACAATACACAAAGCATAAATAATGATAAAAATATACTGCTTGAGCTTATAATTGTCTGAGAACTATAGCCAGGTCAATTAAGGACTTTAAATACATTTTTTATCCTTATTTCATGAAGATTTGACCATGCATGTCCTTGATTTCAATATCAAGGCCCTGGTCTGACAAATTGGTAGCATTAACATTAAAGTTTTACTATGCTTCTGAAATTAGTTTTTAATGAACTATGTAAGGAAATCTAAATCAGGCACTGATTGTCCTTGTTTTAAACACTCATAGATCAGTTGTGGCCTCTCGGTAATGACCCATTTTTATTTACTTGCCACACCCTTAAAACTTCCCACATTTCTATAATGGCTAATCTGGATTAAGGTGATCTTCAATGGCACATTTAAACTTAAGCTCAGTAACAAGAGTGCTGGTTAAGTCAAGTCACATATTAAAATCTAGGAAATGTCAAAATAAAAGTGTCAAAGACAAATGAAGGATGCGATCATTAATTATTGTCAAATTGTTCACTACTGCTGTGGGTATTTATATAATATAAATGATGACCATCATGTGAGAGAACATTCACATTAAGCCTTAGTATATCAAGTTTAACAGCCTTTTAGATAACAAAGTTGGCTAGTTTTCAATGTCGCTTCGGGGGATCAAACCCGCAGCGCAACCTCCTGCAATCAAAGTCGACACTCAACCATTATGCTTGTAGGACGATTTTTCGAAATCATTCGAGAGCAACCAAATCCAAAATTACGTCAAATATTGCCGACTTGGTTTTATTGAGTCGGTTATTGAGAGATTATAGAGCTCGATTGGTCATTGTCGGCTCGGGTACTACTTACATGTACCACGGGTACTCTTAGGTATACTTATATGTACCCCGGTTATGGTAAAAATGTATGTAATCGTACTCGGTCGATATTAGAATGTACCCGAGTTGTATTCCTTCCCCAAATCCGATGTTGTAAAACTCGCAACCGATTATCTTAAACAAAATTCCTTTTTAAACAAACTTTATCAACATGTTTTTGAGTATGTGTTCCGATAATATAGAGGCCATTTTACAGAAAATTGACATAAAAGTGAATATATAATTATAAAAATAATAAGCGACAACGACCGATGGAGCGTTAAATTTCCCGGGTGCGTTTCAGTATATTTACCGTACCCGGGGTACATGTAGGTATACTTAAGAGTACCCGGGGTACATGTAAGTAGTACCCGAGCCGACAATGAACAATCGAGCGATAATGGAAGGTGCAACATTAAGCAGTATTCAATTCTCAACAGGAAGTGCTGGAGTCATTGATCCAAATGGACAAGAAAAAAAATTAATGTTCGAAATTAATCATTTGATTCATGACAATTTATTATTGGAGCCAGGTCACAGGAAAGCGCAGTCCAATCAGTATCCAATTAAACTATTTGTTATTTTCAGAAAACCGTTTTTAAGTAAACAACTTTAAAGCGACCGCAGGCTGATCTGGATCCAAACTGACCACAATCGCCTTAGTGTCTCTTTTACTGCGACACAGTTCGTGTAACTTTAAAATAATATTAAGTACTAAAATAAAAAGAAGAAAGAGTACAAACCAGTAAAAAGTTTGTCATCAATGTTGAATTTCAGGACAGCTTGGCGATCTGCAAATCCCCTATGATATGTTGATATCGGGTATCATAGTCATTCAATAAGTCGCAAAATGCTCGAAAACAGTTTATAAAGCAAAATGTGACCAAAAATAACAGTATGCCTGTTTTGCCGTGTCAAGCTGTCAAGCTCCAGAAAGACCTTTATTCAAATTGAATTTATCCTTTGAATTCCAACCATTGTTGTCATTAACGGAGAATTAGTGAATAAATAACTCAAATATCCTAAACGACGGTTCTAAATAGCCAAAAAAGCCGATGATCGCTGTAAGAAAGTTTTGACACGAGTGTAAAGATTATCTCATGGGCGCGGCAATTGTTATATGTTGAGGCACGAACGACAACTTTGCTAGGAGAATGTTATCAATGATAATCAGCGAGCTATGCCGACTAGAAAAATCGAGCTATCTCAGTCGGACTGGCTCGGTCTTTTACATAAGTCGCAATTGTGAAGAATTTTGTCATGGTATGACAACTTAGACGAGCTGCTGATGCAGTATCGTCAAAAATGAATTATTGTGGCATAAACAGTTTGTAAAGAATTACAGTTTTAATCCAAATTAAAAACAAAAACAAAAAAAAGACAGTTTGAGATACGGCAACAACACACATTTAAATCGTGTACTAGCAATCACATGTATAAAACATGATTACCGTGTACGAAAAATTCCCTGTAGGTATAAATAATCTCAAACTAGCAGAATATACATGCACAAACACGACAGCCGCGAAAGGGATAACGCATATGTATTTAAAACGGAAGAATGCGATACATGTAATAAGCTCATAATTTAAAATGTATAACTGTAAACAATTTTCCAAATGATTCCTTCATTGTGGTTCATAGTGAATAATTAAATAAATGATATTCTTTACATACACAAATCTTCTTACATAGTACTTTAGTCTGACATTACACAAAACTTCAACATATTTTACTTAGAGAAATTCTGTGCAAAGAAAGAAAACATATTGAACGGAAACATATCGTAAATACGCGTGGCATCATGTAAATATTTAGAAGCTATTTCAGTTGTATGTGTTTACGTTATCGTAATTTGAGTTTTGATGTGTTTTCTTTAACAAATGGTTACGGGTATTCCTAAGAGTGTTTATTATAATTAGTTCATGTTACGGTATAACGTTTTGAACTTCTGAATGGATAAACAGACAAGCATATATAGGAGAAACATAGTCCCCTTCGGCTATACACCGTGGCGGGTACGATATTAATTATGGTTAAACACAACAATGTTATCCATTTGACGATGACAAAGAAAGACCCCGGATACATTAAACACGTTTTTATACAAAAGCTAACTTTTAAGATAAATCGATTTGAAAAAAATACGTATTGTTTAATAGATAATACATAAATCGAGCATTAGGGATACTGTTGTCTTGAAAAATAATACCACGTTTCGGTAAAAATCCGTCAAGAAATCCTACCACACATATTTGTTTATCAATTTAAGTCGACATTTTTCCAGAATGATTGTTCATTTTAATGCTTTTCATCTAAGTGATTTAAATAGGTAAGACTTCATTTCAATATGGGATTTGGGTTTTGTGGTCTAAAGTTGATTACTTAATCATTCCTAGCAAAAACATGATACCAATAGGCAATACCATTCCTATAAATGTCTTGCTTTGAATGTCTGTATCATAAACAATGTAGTCCAGGTTTCATCAGTAATGAAATACTTTACTGTAAATAATTTGAGATCATTATGTGGGGTATGAACGACCTTTAGTGGAAGTGCTAGTTAATTACCATTGAGCGAAAGTTTTACTGATATTTTATACCGTTAGAAAAAAAAACTATTTTACTTTAGTTGTACAGATTGTACATGTATTAACATTTGTTTATATTCCTGAACTTTGCTACATGTTTAATCAATATGTTGAACGTTAACACGTTATTAATCCATTTTTGAAATATGACATCAAACTCAAGAAACAAATTACAGGATATATAATTACTTCAAGGGGCCGTCCAACAGATTTTGGCATGTATTGAAGCTTGTCATTGAATGCTTAATATTAATAAATTTAAACGTTTCCCCTAAAAATGTCCAGTAAAAAAAACAACATGATTACAATTTAAAAAAAGGAACAAAAGTAACCCTCGACAGGGCTCGAACAACTGACCCCTGGAGTCCTTGAGTAAAATGTCTCCCGCGTAATCCATTCAACCATCCATACTAATGCTTAAAGCGGATGTATTTTTATGTATATAAGAAATCCTCGTAGTATCCCAAAATACAACGACAACAACAGAACTTTCCAAATTATTCAATCGTTCTGCGTCGCACGACGCTTTAGATTGTTCAGGCTTTCAAATCATCAAAGGATGCATATAATAGACATTGAAGAGCATGGAAAATGGTTCGTATTACTATTTCCTCAAAAATATCATAACTAAAACGAAAATTTGCGAATCTGAAACAACTTTGTTTTTATTTTGTCAATTTACCAAAACGTGTTGGACGGCCCCTTTAAGTTTTATTCTATCAATATTAATTAATGTATAACTTAGTTGTTTAACTCTTCTGCATACAATTCAGTCATCCAACATCTAAAATCTGTATTGAATTGTTTAAAGCGTTTTGCTTGCCCTTAAAAAAGAAGATACGTAATTAACGGAATTGCTGTTAAAAATAATTGTTTAAGTTAACTGTATTTTAAAAAAGTGTAAGTAAAGTATTAGATAGTTATCACAATAAATTATATGAATAGAAACTAAATTATTAATAAGTTAATTGAAAACAACAATGTTCAACCTTATTCAGCCAAATTAGTGTCATCTTCCTCTTTTCCGATCACAAGCTAGATCGTCATTATTCTCAATTTAATAAATAGCTTGCGACGTTTATATAATTTTTAATAATATTAATAATGTGTAATTTGTCATGCTTAAGAAAGGATTTCCTTAAACAGTCGCTTCTTTCAACAGAAACTGGGAACAATACAATATAGTTATCAGTTAGAATATTGAATCAAACAAAGACAAAACAGTTTAACCCGCCCGATTGTATAACGAAACCGAACACCTGCCCAATAGTAAAACAAGTCTACCTTTGGTAAGAAGTCCTCCTCCTTCACTGTGTGCAGGCTGAATGTGCGGCAACTAGTATTTAAGGCGTGTAAACGATATACAATCTAAAAATAGTTTAATCTCTTGCCAGCTAAGACAAACAGTTGACGTGTTCATTCTCTTTCTCTTCCAAATCTCAGGCCTTTACTCTGTAATAGGTGTGTTATTCTTGATGACATGGACTGTTTGCCGAATTGTGCAGAAAAACATCCGTTTTAAAGTTGCAAGCGCAAAAGAGTAGGTATGCAAAGAATTGCATTGAGTATAAAAGCGATCGCGGTATAGGCGCCTGCACAAATGCAATTTACATTTAATTGGTGTGAAATAACAGCCAATAAGAGTTTTATACAATAAGCGGCAACTGTAATGGCTATTTTAGGAATTGAGTATATAATACGGGAGCCCCTCGAGATTCGGTGTTGAGTTATAGGTTAGACGGTAATTCGTCATTGAATGACAGATGTTAGATCTTAGACTTTAAACTTAAAAATGTCAAGGCGGGAAAATACCATTTTGATCACGCGATAGCGAAAATTACCTATGTGAACAATGTTATGTCAAAACAAGTGATGTCAATATGCAATATGCGTCGGATCTAGTATGTTTAATAAGCCCGTACAAACTAAAAATGGCTATATGTATTTAAGCCCGTTTTTAATATGTTTAATAAATGTGTTCATTTAAATCTTTAAAAAAAAAAGGGATACACGTTACACAGATGATATCAAACTACAACATGTTTGCACAGTTGTTCTAAAACAACATCTAAAACCCTCCTTAAAATGAACCGATTATATTTGTTTTCTGAAGCCAAAACTTACAATTTTATGTGATCACAATGTGACTCGGTCTTTGCAGGGAAACAATATATACATGTGCATGTATACAAACTGAATTGTGTAGAAACGATATTATGATATAGAGATTTACAATAACAGTGTTACCGCATATATGATTCAACCTCGATTAAACGTTATCAATATATTCATTGCCACAATGTATAGGCCAGGATTGACAATTATGAGAATTGCCGTACATTGAACCCAGGCTGTGGAATCCGTAGTGTAGTCTTTAAATTAGATATGCATCAACAAATGCTTTCTTTGAACTTAACTCAACCCTTGTCGAAATTAAAATATTTTCGTCGAAAATGAAAAAAAAAAAAACACTATTATTCACAATCCACGTTTGGGATCGGGTCCGCTTGTTTTTGGATGTGATCCTTATAACCATATTTTTAGAGAAAAGACTTCAATGAAATGTGTCAAAAACTAACAAGACCAGGTAACTCTCCAATCAGTCGTTCTTCAACATTCAACAGTTCTTAAGTACGGAATGATTTACATCTACTTTAAAATAAAGTCGACTATGTAGAACAGCAAACCAACTAGCACAATTTATAACTGGCCTCTCTGAACACGTTCCTGTAAACATAGTACAATATATGTTATTTATTCGTTTCATGCTTTATCTGTTTTGGAAATTGCGTTTGGGCTTTGAGGATTGGTTTATTGATGCAACAAATGTCTTCGGTAAATATATTTAAGGTGTTTTAGTGTTCTCGTAGATCTTCAAATACATAAGTGTTTACTGAAACCATTGATTTATAGCATTTTTGTGATTTAAAAGAGAAAATCCATTAATAAAAGAGTTGAATGCTTATATCAGTTGAAGTGTTTATAATCCACAATTTACATTACATTGTGGTCGTTTTGGCGTTGGTGGTAGTTTATGAAGATGATGATGATTATGATGATAAAAATAATAATGCTGCTAGTGCTGATGATGATAAAGATGACGATGGCGATTAAAAAGAAGATGGCAATCTTGATGACGACGGGGATTGTGATGGTTGTGGTGAAGTTAATAGTGATAATGATGGAGGTGATGATGATGATGATGACGACCTCTATGACGACGACGAGGATGCATATGACATTACCTATGTTGATGATGATAGTGATGATGCTTATGATGATGCTTATGATTAAAATGATTCTAACGATGATATTAATGATGCTGTCGACGCCAACAACGACGACGACGACGATGATGATGATGATGATGATGATGATGATGATGATGATGATGATGACGATGATGATAATGATAATAATAAACATGATGATAATGATGGTGGTGGTGTAGATTATGATGATGCAGCTGCCACTGCTGCTACTACTACTACTGCTTATGATGCTGCTGATGTTGCTGATGATCATAATGATGATCATCATGATGATGACTGTGATGAAGTCAATGAGGCTGCTCCTGCTTATGATGTTGCTGCTGCTGCTGAAGATGATGATTCCAACGTGTGAATGAGAGAAAGGAAACAAACGGAGGCAGGGAGGGAGGGAAGGAGGGAGGGAGGTGGAGGGAGGAAGGGAGGAGAGGAGGAGCAGGTAGAATGATGTAGAGAGAGAAGGGAGATATGAGAGAGAAGAGATAGATAGCAAAAGAGGATGAGAGCTCTATAGGAGAGAGAATAGAGAGAAGATCTAGAGAGCGAGCCACCAAGCCCGAGACAGTACAGCAGCGAGAGCGCGAGCAGTCGCGAGCATAAGTAGAGAGATCGCTAGCTATTAGTCTCTAGCTCTCTCCTCGGCTCTCTCTAGCTCGCGCTCGCTCCTCTCGTCTCTCTCCTCTCTCTCTCGCTCTGATCGCGGCTCTCTCGCTCTGCTCTCTCTCTTCGCTCTCTCTCTCTCTCTCTCTCTCTCTCTCGAGATACCGAGAGAGACCATCTAGAGAGAGAGACGAGAGACAGAGACAAGATACAGAGACAAACAGCAACAGATACCTAAACAATGAGAGAGGGAGAGAGAGAGTAATACATTTACATTTACAACATGCCCTACATTAATGTACATATAATTGTTAGTTTGACCTATAATTGTCATTTCAAGCTTAATCATTTAATGTTTAGGCGTGTGTGCGTTAAGCAATTGAGAGTAACATATATTATAAACAAATGAAACTTTGAAATTAAATCAGTATGCACAGATAAATGTGTGTGTAAAATGTACAAAAAAGCATCATAAGCTGATGCATAATAATAATGCACAATTAGATATATAGAGTTCAAAATTGTTTTTACACAATACAAGCAAAGTATTAAATTAAGTTCACATTAGACGTTGTGGTACAAAAACAAAAATAAGTTATTTAATACAACATAAAAATAAACACATTTCGATGGCTGGAGGCATTGGTCAAAATAAACAAATAAAGTTATAGTTTATGTCTTAAATATTACTAAAACTAAAAGCGAATTAATGTGCACTTGTTTTTATGTATATGCATAAATCGGATGTTACAATTGTGCTGAGAGTGACTTCATGAAGTTCATGCCCCGAGAATTGTTCTCTTTATTGGTTAAAGAAAGCACAATTGAATAGCTAGTGATTTTCAGAGCCAACGTCACCACTGTATACACGTTCTTTCATATTAGGCGAGTTTAATTCATTTTTTATCGAAGGATGGGTTTGTTTGAAACTTTTTAATATTTGTCGTTTGTGTGTTTGCTTTAAACGTGTGTGTCATTGTGTTTGAAATTCGGTAAGTAGTTTATATTTAAGTAGGTGTTGTTTATTACTTTGTGTTATGAAAATACGTTTTTCCCATAGGTCATTTTAGTCTACTGAGGTGAGTTTCCTTAATTTTGTTGGCCCACTTAGAATCAGAGTTTGGAAGAGCCCTTATGTTTTTGGAGATTTTCTGATCTTTGCCTGTTCAGTTTCTTTTCCATTATAATATCATTTTACATTTAATGTTAATTGCTTTAAAATTTCTGCTCAGGTCTTCGTATACCAAGGCCATTCAGCTAGATTTTCTATTATTTGCATTCTTGTCTAATACCTTTTTCTGAGATGAAGAGCTAGGATAAATTACTGTTTCCGGAAATGTTTGATTTGATATTATTGTACATATTTTGAATCAATTGAAGGAATTTGCCATTATTATGATTAAGTAGTTTATACCATAGGCATGCACGCCATACGTTATCGAAAGCTAGTAAAAAATCTATAAACTCACATCAAGGTTTTGTTTTCTCTTTTTCATGATTTTTATTAATGAGCGCAAAGTTGAGATATAGTCAGAAAATGAATAGCCTTTTATGAAATCAGCTTGATTATCGTACAAGCTGTTACTTTTTTTTAAGAATAGAGTAAGCCTGTCATTCATTCCAGATGTAAAGAGTTTGCCTAAACAGATGAGAATAGTAATCGGACGGTAGTTTTTTTATATCTTTTCGATCAGCTTTGATTTAAATATGGCGAAATAATACCATTTAACCAACTGTGTTGGATAAAGCCGGTTTCCAGGACACAAATGAATAATTTAGTGTAAATTAGTGTAAAGGCTTAATTAATTCGTAAAGGATATTGTCAAATGGGCTTAGTATTCTTGAGTTTTTTAGTTTCAGTATGTATGTTTCTATTTGTTTGTTAGTTATACGGTTGTTTAGTATGTCGCAATCTAAGATATCAAAACACGAAATTGAAGTCCAGACACAGTATCAGCAACAACAACAACAAAAGTGGAATTTGCAGTCAAACTGCGGGGAATCACGTTGTTTTATTTTGATATGGAATACGGAAAATGGCGGCATAATTGTCTCGGTAAGAGTAACGTTTTTGCTTCTCGTACTTAAATTCGATATATTAGATTGAAATGATGTAGCCTATCATATGCGGAATCGAAATCCGCGTCTAATGATATCTTACTTATATAAATTAACTACCTACTTTTTCATATACCCTTTGAATTTATTTCAAAGTGAATTATTTAAAATGATTTCACGGAATAAAGACATTGTGTCTTATATTTCATAAAATTATTATAGGTCATACCATATTATTGCATGAGAAATTTGAGAAACATAATTTGGAATATGTATGATATTCTGGACGGCTTACCACTTAATATGTAAATAAATAAACGCGTAAATAAAAAATGATATGTTTCACGGAATACAATGTGTATGATATGTTTCACGTAACAATTGTTAGAGAGCTAGGTAAATATTTATGTTCAGACTTTGGTTGTGTCGGTTTTTGCGGCAAGGCTTTTCAAAGCGCCTCGGGGTTAAGAGATCATGAAAGAAAACATACGGGGTAGCGCCATACAAATGTTGTGGACGGATGTTCTACAGCAAAGCTAATTTAACAAGACACAGGTAAGATGGTATTGTGAATATTAGGCATTTTCAGAAATGTTAGTGAGAAAAACATTGTGTATTTAAGCACAGATGACTATTCCCCCCTCCCCCATTATATTTTATAACTGTGTATAGCCGATTATTCCGACACATTGCAACCAAAATTAGTTCGAAATCGGTAAAATATTTACGTTGCCATTTTTGTAATTGCTGATGCTTGCTCTTTAGAAATGTACATACCCATTGACAGCACACGGAATGTATACTCCATTGGTACGAAGCATTTTCGAAAAAGAAAACCAAAATCACCAGGTTTATTCGATTGTGTTTTGTCATTTATGATCAAAAAACGTTTCGCATATTTGGATGGATCGATTTCATGCCGGGACATGAGTTTCAAGACAATACTCAAACTTCGTTGCACCGTTTTTAGTGGCGGATGTGACACATTTCGTATCTTCTAGAATGACAAAAGTTTAAAAACATTCGCATTGGATCAAGTTAAATCTACTATTTTTTGCTTCATAAAACGTCAAATCACCCCATAAAATATGAATTACTTGACCAGTTGTTTGATGGTTAAACAGCAATGTTTTATTTTGAACTACAGGAATGCGAGGCACCAAAGTCTCACGTGTAGATCTTTTGTTTTTTCTTGTATGTTTTCTTATGCACACTGGTCTTTTCTTTGATGTAGGTGCGCATGACATAACGAAACTAAAGATTTTGCCTGCGAGACATGTGGGAGGTCTTTCGCAATGATGGCAGACCTAAGAGCGCACATGACACACCATCAAGAAGCGACGTTTAAATGCGACAAATATGGTCATCAAATGAATAGGAGAAACCAATATGATGATCACATGGCTATGCATCTTGGGGCGAAGAATCATGCATGCAAATGAGGAAAGACATACACTCACACGCCGAATTGTATATGCATCAGAACTTATGCAAACATGATAAAAAGGGAAATACTAATGCTGTTGCAAGTAATAATACGCCATCAGCTTAAGAAAACGCAACACATTTTGACCCAATGTATAGTAAGTGATTCATGTCATTTGATCGTATAGATGCAATTTGTACACAGCCATATCGTGATGATTATCCTCAGGGAGAGTGATACGCTTTTGTTTATTATTTTAGTTTTTGAAGGTGATAATGGTGATTTTGTTGTGCTATGTTCTCATGATTAACACTGTGATTTAATTCAATTATCTGTGAGATTGCTGATTAGTGAACACATAAACGCAAATCCATGTTTCCTATTATTATTTTGAAATAAATAAAGCAAAATAGCGTTTTGTTATTTTACAATCATTTAGAAACTGCTATGTATAAGACATCCAAATTAAGGCGGCAGTTTACATTTGAATAGCTTAAATTAGCCCACACCCTTTTGAAAGTATAGAATTTAATATTGCATATTAAGTACATGACAATGTTACAAAATTAGTTTGTATGCAACATATATAATAACATACCAGCATTAAATTGAAAATCTGTTAACCATTTGGATGAATATTCACAACACACTTCTTAGACATCAGTCAATATGCTGCATCGGCTGCTATGTCTCAAACTCTATAGCATGTGATAATAACTTAAACAACGCTAATATAAGACGTGGGAATGACAAACAATATGTGAATAAATTGTACCCTGATTTTGAATAGTTTTAACTTTTAATTTGTAAATCAAACTGCCGTTTTTGAAAATTGACAGATCAAAAATATTTTTTCTGCCATACTGTGTTTTATTTTCGTTAATTAATGCCCATCTTGTCAGATGGCAGGTTTTCTTCGCGCGTTTCCCAACGTTAACCGAAGGACCCGAGCTGTGAAGACGTCATTGAGGAAGACATTGTGCCCATCTTCTTTCTTCCCTTTCGATCTTTTTGTTTGTACACAGTCAAAACGGGGGTGCCTTCTACGCAGATTCTGCATTAACCTGGTGGAGCAAATACGATTTCCCCAGACTCTTCTGCAAGGTTGTAGAAGTGCGAGCGGCTCGTGCGGTAGGAGAGACATCTGCGAAAATTAAGCATAATACGCACATTAAAAACAATGCACTTAGGTTAGATATTCCATTATTAAGACAAAACTTCAGTAAAGTGAAGAGAGGGTCGCGGTTAATTTATGTGTAAGAGTTTACGCCATTTTCAAAACATGGTCGATCATACGTATCACGGCTGCCAGTTAACCTAACCGTACTTTGTCCTGGGCTTTACCGGTACTAAGTGCTAAAACATATACTAGTAACTGAGAAAATATCCGACGTTTTATTTTTCGCCTTTAGACAATACGTGAAACATATCATACAATTAACGTGAAACATATCATAAATTTGTATTCCGTGAAACATATCATTTTTGTTTTTTTATTTATTATGCAGAAACCGCGATGTTTTCAGACTCTCAGACAATTTGTTTGTAATGTAAAGAAAACCTGGTATATATTTAAAAAGAAAAGGATTTGAGGAATGTCGATAGTTATCATATTTGTGAAGAATTCATTTAAATCCGTGAATACTACCACTGTCATGCATTCGCATGTGTACGAATTCAAAGGATAAGCAAGAAAATACTCAGTAACACATGACATGTAAGGTACCATTACACGCGGAATTCAATTTCGCATATGAAAGGCTACATCTTAGCAAATTAAAATCAAACATTTAGGTACAAGAAGAAAAAATTATACTCTTACCGAGACAATGACGCCGCCATTTTCCGTGTTCCATATCAAAATAAAACCACGTGATTCCCCGCAGTGAGTCAAAGATGTTATTAAACGGCTATGTATTTAGTTAGCATGATGTTCTGTGCAATTAATAAGTTCACATGCAAATTAAAACATGGCTACTTAAATAATCAATCCATCAGTTGTAAAGAAAAAAGTAAGGAAAGTTGCATTCACAGCCAAATGTTATATCCTTTAGTTTAGTGTTCATGTATGCAAGGTATATCATAGCCACACGCTAACCACCTGTGCCTAGAAATGACTTAAACTTTAAGATTAGATCAAGACTACCCGACGAGGTTAATTGGGCCCACCTCCACCAGATTGGTCAGTTTTTAGTTAGTATTTTCCGAAATGGTCAGTTGTGGTTAGTAGTGTCCATAATTGGGAGCTACGTTGGAGATCGACCAAAGCGGTCATATTTATTCATTTTCGAACGTAAGCGTTAAATTGATGTAATAATGACACAAATCCTTGCATTTAATTTGTCAGAAAACGGAAAAGCGGGGTGCCCGTACGTTTTTGCTTAGAGTTTAAGGCCGTTTCGACAAGTTTGGTTATATATGGTCGATCTTAAAGGAACATTCTCGGTAGAACAACATGTGAATTCCACGGTACTTCTGCTGAATACAGCTTTGCCATCTTTGAATCAGCGATAGAAGGCGAATATTCTTAGATGAAATCATCAATCCAGGATCGCACCGGTACTTTTTGCAAATCAGTGTTCGAAAGATTATCGCAATATCTGGCTCTGGCAGTGTGGCCTAGGCGAGTCGCAATTATTTAAGGCATTCTTTGTGGGTGAATGCATGGCTATTTCTGCGTTTAGCTTCTTTATGCGGCCGGTACACGGTAGAAGGAATTTGGTGAAGACGACAACGGCGCAATTAATGACATAGCATTATATGTTAAACTGCAGAATTGAATATTCATAAAACATAACTGAATACACATTATGTGTTACCATTATATTGTATCACTATAAAAATAAACATAAAAGTATGTATTTGTTCACAGAATGTGTTCGCAAAAACTACCTATGATATAACCAATTACCTTTACGGCATTTAATAACATGATGATTTTGGAAATTTAGTAATTAAAAAGTTTGTGTTGTTTCATATATATATACCAAGTCAACATTTATTGTTTACTTACTAGTATTTATTGATAATCGATGATCCAAGCTTTATTCTTCGACGTGTGTATTTGGTTTCGTATTGTACTGTTTTGTACTGTTTGGCAATTGGTCACTTGCCTGAAGGAAAGGACCAACAAATTGTATATGATAAGAATGCAATACTACTCCAGCAGCTGGAGTTTCACTTCTTTTTATTGATTATAATATGTCGAAACATGAAGTTATGTGTTGTTTTACAATTAAGTTAAAAATAAAAACAAATTGTTTTGTTATTTTGTGTCCCGTTGATTTTCCTTGCAGTAGACTTTCATATCTTGAACTGTATTTTATCACGTGCTATACCTTGTTTTAAATGTAATACAGACATTGCGTATTGTTTATGTACACATGTGTAATCCAATATTTTTAAGCGTGTTCATTGGCTACAGAATCGATAACTAAGCAATTGCATGGCTTCATTTTAATGAAATGAGGTCGTCAACATGAAATGACGTCACGATAGTTTACATCTTTTAGATCTATAAGTTTGGTAAATTAATATGTATTTTATTTAGTTTAAAAGTACATATATGTTGTTTAAAGATTACGGCTTTAAATTCCAAAAGGATCAGGTATCTTATATTTGTTATTGTGTACGGAGGATTATAGTTGACACTGTTAGTTACAAAATACGTTTATATTCACGAAAGTAAAGGAAATAACTAACAGTAGGCTAAGTTGACTGATAAACGGGGATCAGGTATTTTTAACTAGATTGATACTCGCGCCAGTTAATCGTCGTCGTAGAATATCGTTGCACATATATTTAACATAAATTGAAGGCAACAATATTTACAAAAATAAAAAGAACATATTATTCTTAAGTCAGTTCATCAATATACCAGTACAAACTCTGCGATATGACAGTGCGACTCCAAAATAGTTGTACATTAACTAAAATAATGGCACATGTACTACAGTCTTGTAACTAACATACAATTTAATACAATTTTATCGTACTTTGTGTTGCTGAAATAATGTTATAGTTTTATCACATCTGTCACACTTTGGCCAATCTTAATAACAGCAGTCCAGTTAGCACAGACACATCAATAACTGGCTTCTTAAGCCAAGAAATATAAGAATCGATTGGGTCAATTTTGACCACACCTAACCATTTCGGAAATACTGACCGCAACTGACAATACTGGAAGATGTGATCACAACAGACCATTTTGCACAAGACTAACAAAAAACTAACCATTCTGGTGGAAGTCGGCCCAAAGAACCTCGTTGGGTAATCTAGATCTTACCTTAAAGTTTCAGTCATTTAACTTCAACTTATCATTTTCAACATGGCGTACAAAGGTGTGTGACATGTATCGTTTATGTATATTAACACATATCGGCAGATGAATTTTTTACGACATTTATCGTAAAAGTTGAGGCATATATCATCAGTAAGATTTGCGACATGAATCTTTTCTTGCGACATTTATTGTCCACGCTGCGACAAATCTCGTTGCTTGCGACATATATAGGCAATGCGACATTTTACGGTACTACAGCAGCCTTCCTTATCTAAGCAATAAAAATGTTCGGTCAAAATTGAACACGACCTGTCCTCCTGGTTTTCAATACAGTGTTTCTCTAGATTTTGAATTATTAGGCATCGTTATACAATTGTTCGTTTGATCATTTACACGAGTTTGCTTTGTTAAAAAGATTCTTAAAATTAATCTCCCACCTTTTAAGAATACTATTTATGTCGTGTATAATGTCGCCGTTTTCGTCAAGTATTTCCGTGAGTATTGTAGAGCCTTGTTTTCGGCCTAGTAATTTAATGTGGTGCCGAAATTGTTTTGGATTCTCTGTGAATATTTTCTCAAGTTCAATTTGCTGGTGCCGTTCGCTTGGTCGTTTACGCTTTTCGATCTCCATTTCGAGCCGCCTTTGTTTGTACTTATATAACTGTTTATGTCTGTATTTGTCGAGTTGAGTTCCAGTGCATTTCAAACAGTCATATTAACGTTCGCTCACATCTTTGAATAGGTCGTCGAGAATGCTATCCCACTACGGGTTTGATTTATTTCGATATGATTCTTTCAGCGTTTTTGATGTGCACTTATAATTCGACGTTTCGATAAGTTCATTGCAATATACGTCACATACAGAACGGTATGAGTCCACAACATTATGATTGCAAATGCAGCATTGAGTTTGATCTTTCATCGTAGCTTGACTGTTGGTTTCTATAAAGTCAGGGAGACTTTATACATTCATTAAACCTTTTGCCGCTAATCAAATTATCGTTATTTTCATAAATAGCTCGACGCCAGGCATGAACAAGTATGTTTAATTTACCTTTGATTTGACAATATATTACCGAATGGTCAGGCGTCGAGCATTCCGATTTTATAGAGAACTTCACGCATACGTTATTTACATCGTGCACTTAAAATGTTTTAAATAAGTCAATGTTTGAATGTGGGGTAAATACGTAAACAAGAACCGCCTTGCCGTTTGCTGAGATAGAGGTAAAATTGCCATTTTATGGCGTAATTCGTTCATTCAGTGGGCTAATTTTTTTCTCGCGTAATAATTCCAGGAATTACTCGTCATGTTTCTTTGTGTGTGAAATTCATTACTTTTCTAGAGGGGTGTTGTCTATGTTGTATATCTATGTCGCTGGGAACGAGATTTTGACCCGCTTGGCGCTGACGTCTTTACGTCGTCTGACGTCTTTACAGAGTAAAGCGACGTTGAGCTGTGGCTACCGGTTTGCATACTTGTGCAAACCACTTTGGGTAATACACAAAAGTTGCATCTTGTTGAACCTAAACCGAAAATATTAAGTCCGTTTTTGTCATTCACATCTAATCACAAGCACACGCATTTTAAGGGCATGGTTTTAATCAAAACATGATGCACCTTTTAAATACAGTACACATGTGTAAGGTTACAGGTTTTTACATGTCAAAAATTGAATTCTTCGCTTTTAACTACAGGTACTGATAATACAACTACTATTTTCTTAAAAAATAAGGAATTGCTAAATTTTATATAATAATATAACAGGAAAAAAATAAATTGCAATACTTACTTGTGTATATCATGACACTCCCTTAATGTCTCGAGTGAAATCGAATGTACGTTGAAATGAATTATATGGGATTTCATGTGAAGTGAAGTTTTGGATGTTCCGCCTCTCTTAGAATAGTATTTTGGTTTGCCTGTTAGTTTCATGTTTCTTCCTCAGTACTGGCGTATGGTCAAATAATTACACAATAAAATAGAACAATTACAAACAAAGCAGAGTATTGCATTATTTGTTAAATTAATAAAACATACGATCACATTCTTGGTTTACATGCTTGGAATACGGACCCTTTCACGTCCGTTACTTTTCTTTTCCGGTAGTTTGGGCTTACACTGGAATATTCTCGAAACACTTTGGAAAAGCTTACATGATAGTAAGGCCCAGGTAAGTGTGCTATAAACCTCCCAATAAATCAATTATGAATAGATAATTTTAAGTAAATGTGGTACCCAAATATGCATTCCCACACTTGTTGCTGTTTGTAAAGACAAATGAATTAACGATGTTAAACTTTTCATTGCATACTAAATAAACGTGTTACGAACACATGAATCAGTTAATACAATGAGCAAACATCACTATTGCTCACACATAACTATAAATCCGACTCACCTCTCTTTATGTGAATATTGTAAATGAGTGTTTTGTTACAACATGTATCATTGAGATTCCATCCACTCAATGAATCATAGTTTCATATAACATAAAACATAATCTTACTGACCAATATTAAATGTTGTCTTCGTATATTTAAAGCACAGTAACACATGTGAAAACATGTGGCGGTAAATGATCTGTATTGATGTCGTACGAATATTACATATCAAAGTATACATTACATTAACATCTTTAATGCTTGTTTTGTTTCACATACATTCGCTGTTTGGAGTTACACAATATTGAGTTTTCGAAACACCATGCATGTACATGTGTAATCTAAAAACAGTTGAGATGCCTCGTGGCCTCTGTATAACTGCGTGTTATACAGTTGGGACGTTATATTACCAATCCATAACTGCGTGTAAACTTTAATCAGTTGGGACGTTCAATGACCACGTTATAACTGTGTTTATCATAAAAAACACTTGGGACGTTCAAGGACCACTAAATAACTGTGGTTATCTTGAACCAGTTGGGACGTTCAATGACAACTTTATAACTGTGTTTATCTTGAACCAGTTGGTACATTCAATGACCACTGTATAACTGCGTGTTATCTAGAACCAGCTGGGGTGTTAGGATGGCCATGACCATTGTACAACTGCGTGTTATCTAGAACCAGTTGGGGTGTTAGGATGCCCATGACCACTGTATAACTGCGTGTTATCTAGAACCAGTTGGGGCGCTGCATGATCACTGTATAACTGCGTATTATGTAGAACCAGTTGGGGCGTTTAATGACCACTGTATAACTGCGTGTTATCTAGAACCAGTTAGGGTGTTAGGATTCCCATGATCACTGTATAACTGCGTGTTATATAGAACCATCTGGGGTTTTAGGACGCCCATGACCACTGTATAATTGCGTGTTATGTAGAACCAGTTGGGGCGTTAGGATTCACATGACCACTGTATAACTGCGTGTTAAGTAGAACCAGTTTGGGTGTTCTATGACCACTGTATAACTGCGAGTTATGTAGAACCAGTTGGGGTGTTAGGATGCCCATGACCACTGTACAGCTGCGTGTTATCTAGAACCAGTCGGGGTGTTAGGATGCCCATGGCCACTGTATAACTACGTGTTATGAAGAACCAGTTGGGGCGTTAGGGTGCCCATGACCACTGTATAACTGCGTGTTAAGTAGAACCAGCTGGGGCATTAGGATGCCCATGACCACTGTATAACTGCGCTCCATGTCAACTGCATAGCTCCGTGTTAACTGGAACAAGTTGAGATGTTGCATAACCACTTTATAACAGCGCATTAATTAGAACCGGATGTCACAGTGTATGGCCATGTTAGGAATTGTATTTTATTAGAACCAGTTGTGACGCTGTGTGACCAATATATTACTGCGTGTAAACTAGAACCAGTTGGGGCGCTCCATGACAACTGTTAAGCCGCGCGTTAACTAGATCCAGTTGGATGACCACTGTATAGCTGCGTGTTATCTAGATTCAGTTCGGGGGCTCTATGACACTGTATAACTGCGCGTTATAAAGGACACTTTGTTACGCTCCAAGAGCGCTGTATAACCGCGTGTTATATAGAAACCGTTGTTACGTTCTCTGACCACTGTGTAACGGCTTGTTATCTAGAACCAACGGCAATGATATTGTGTGTTAGAAGAGTACTATACGCCCGAGTTGACAGAATATTCGTGTTATATAAAATACTCATAATATGTATGTAACTAGCATTTAAAGACCGCAATTCGAAAGCCGTATTTGAAAGATTTCCAAAACTTTACGTTTGACTGTTTCGCATGCAATTACAACACCAAACATAGCGAATGTAACGCAAGATGTTTGTTCCAAAGACAGTTAGCCATAGACGCATGAGGTATTATATTTTATAGTTGTTTTTTTCAACCGCCTGTTGTAGCGGGCGATGGTCAGGTTATGATAAAAAGTATATATGCAATTCAACAGTTTAGGTATGGAAATTAGTACCATATTTTTTCAACTATCGACATTTAATGTCTAGGGAGATACACTGAGACATAGTATTTCCATGCTTTATTTTCTTGTCAAAGAGATTTCATTACCAAAATGAAAAGAAGGCAAAACCGTGTACTCTATAGCCGGTCATTTAAGTTTCTATTTGTATAATTTATATATCTTGATAGCAATGCTGAAGTGAAGATCATTGTGGCATGTTGATAAATTTATCCATGACAGCGGGTTGTGTAGTGGCGTAATTGGAGACCTAGCGGGAAAGTTGTCAGGTGTCTAAATAATTCACTACAGGATCTGAGGATTTGAACAAACAAGTTGAAATGATCTATTACTTTAATAGTCTAGTATGAACGGAGGTCCACCATGCATGATTGGAAGTGTTTTTTTAATATGCTGATGATGTTCTACATTGCCTCGGGTGAAAGAAAATTGTTGTTCCCAAGAAAAAAAGTGTTCCCATGGGGTCTAAATCCAAGATGGCCGCCAAGATGGCCGACCAAAAACCTTGAAAATACCATTATTTCGCAAATGACACTAACAACATTTATTTTTTTAGATTTTGGTAAGCTTTTTAATTTAAGCAATTAATAACATATTATTCTTATTGAACAAAATACATTTTTTGGTGAAATATTATACATTTTATGAAAATAATGACTATATTAATGAAAAAAGCTACCAAAAACATGATTTTTTGGCGTATGACATGTTTCAATTTGTACCTGAACAGCAGTTTAAATACAATTATCATCCTAACTACATTTATGTACACGTACGGGACTAAGGAATATAATAATATAACATTTCATGTGAATATAATCAATAATTATGATATATAAGACAATAAAAGTGGGTGGGGTAAATAACAAATTTGAAGAACAAATTCCTAATGTGCATGTTAATATATTTTGAGACGTACTAGCTTTTTAAACTTGTTATGTTTATGTATAAAGATTGTTTCTGACACTAACTGCATTCACAATGTTTTTTAATATTAAATGCATTTCTCTAACTGATAATAGTATTTTTACCGTTAAAAAACACGAAAACATATCATGTATATACAAAAGTAACGCATTATAATTTCTGATAGTAAGCAAATAACAGATAATGTGGTAATATTTCACTTCAATGGTAAGAAGCCAAAAAATATAAATTAAAAATACTTGTTTTAACACAAACAGTACCATTAAAAACATACTTTAGAGCGTGAATGTGTTTTTTTTGGGGGGAGTGGTGGGGGTTGATGAGGGAGATATTGATTTTCTCGAACTGGAAACGACAATGTCAGATACGGATTAATCCTCATCTGACAGTGTCATTTCCAGTTCGAGGAAGTCAACATCTTCCTCATCTTCTTCTTTCTCATCAAATTCTGTGTTCACATGGCCCAGAATGTCAATTAAACTTGAAGGAAGAATTGGACCCTTGGCCCATAATGGCTCCAACACATTGTCCTTTACAATCCATCCTTGATTATCGTCAAATGATTCTGGACACTCTATTGTGGAGTTGTTGGCCTTCTTCAATATGGCAAGACGATAGTTTGTCCTGAAGACATGCTGACATAGGTTGTCCTGGCAAGGTGGTAACCTTGAAAGGTCAACTTTAGACTTAACAGTCAAAACTTCGTCTTCTCCAACCATTTTCTTTAGAAGAAGTGCTCGGCATGTGTTTACATATTTTTCCCTTGGGAATCCATATATCAAACAAACAAATGCTTCAAGCATTTGTATCACTTCATCCGCCGCTACCCATGCATCTCCCAACGTCCTACAAAGTGAAGACAAAAAGAATACTTATATATATATATATGTATATATATTATATGAAGATTTGATTTTTTATTTTATTCCAATTAAACGTGTGTGGGAGAAAATCTCATGAATTGTGTTTTCATGCACATACCTGAATGTTTCTAGATATTTTGGATAACTTTGTAACTTTCTGAGTGGTATTATCTTTCCCTTGCCCTTAAATGCACTTGTCACATCTTCTCCAGTGAAAACGTGAAGACCTAAGAGGGCCGCGCAATAGTTGACACCTAGAGCTTCTGATAGTTCACTGATGTTCAGCACCTATTTCAAATATAATATTGTAATTGAATTAATGTGTTGGTTCTCTCTCTTCTCTCTCCTCTCTCTCTCTCTCTCTCTCTCTCTCTCTCTCTCTCTCTCTCTCTCTCTCTCTCTCTCTCTCTCTCTCTCTCTCTCTCTCTGTACATATACTGAACAAAATAGTTATGTTTTGAATTGTTCAAACCTTTCTCTGTTTCCCTGTACCAACACTATGGCAGACTTGTATCCGAGCTTTGCACCATAGTGCATATATAGGACCACTCTGGTATCTGTTTCCTCTTGATTTGAAGCCAAGCTGTGAATTTCCTCTGTCTTCACCTGGAATATAATAAAACTTCAAATAGCGTGACATTGTTTTAAGGCAAATAAGCTAAAACTTTATAAGCGTGAAACAAACATTATTTTCATAAAAAACATATATACATTAAATGTATAATTGCACTTTAAAACGTGATAGTGTATACCTCATTGTTAGTTGTTTGCAATTTGTATGCCCTGCAACTAACGACCACTATTGCTGTTCCACACCTCTTAAGTTTGGATGCTGCCGTTTTACTTCCCCATACGCGCAGTAAGAGGTTACAAAGCTGCATCTTGTTGTCATCATTTGATAAGAATTCTTTAAAATCGACTGGACGACGAGTTGCCGGTCCATCAATGTTAAACTTCCGACAGCAGCCCCTTCACATTCTCTCTTGTCCTTTTATTGAGTTTGGAAATTAACTATCGGTGGAAAAGACAAAATCCTTTTTTAAAACCATTATGTCTAATAACTGTAGACATATATCACCAAATGTTGGTGCAAGGTTTGTTAGCTCATGGAATAATGCATTACCATCTTGTATAAATAATGTGGCATTATTTGGAGATGATGAAGGTGCCACATCCTGTAGAATTGCATTCATAAGGGTAGCTTTATTGGTCTTGCACAAAAAACCATCAGGGGTACCAAGGCTATGTGGCACTGGCGTGAGCGGATACCGCATAAGTTCATCCAGATCTAAGGCATGGTTTGAAGACTGAGCCTTGACTAGAAGCATAAAGGCTAGATTACTCTGCTCCTGATACTGGACAACCTAAAACGAAACCAAATCAAACACGGAACTGTTATAATTAAAAGTAATGAAAATGTAACTCAGAGAGTTACTTTCAGAAAATAATAGAAGCATCTTAGCCACAAACCTGGGCTGTTTTAACAATTGAAATATCACGTGGCTCTAAGTTTTTGCACAATGTGATATATTATAAAGATGTATTACTTTTCCTTGCGGTGCAGTTAGCTTTACTGTTTTGTTGGCAGCCTCCTTTGTTTTCAATCTATTCCTTGGTATAGGGTCGAAAAACCTGGATGGCGCTGCTCCACTTGTCAGTCGTTCAGATATAAATTTTGCCTTGGCTTCTTTCCCTATTAAATCTGCTCGAAGAACATCATGCTCAGCATCAAGAGGAATTGGAGCACCAGATGCGAGACTGCACACAAGATACTTTACTTAAGTTCTGTTAAGACTGGTTGGACTACTTTATGATTATTGAAAAACAACAACATGACGGAACCAAATTAGTTTTAAATGTGTTTATATTTATATCATATATATATATATATGCCTTATTATCATTAACAATTAACGTATATGTACCTGTATAAATGTATTTTGTGCATTGGGAACAATCCTCGGAGAATGATATTTTTTGATTAGGGGTTTCACTAGCTTTCCAATGACTTAAGCGATCCTGATTTTTGGTAAAAGCTTGGTAGCATCCACGATGGTAACCAGTTGTACCCAAGTCGATTTCACTTATTGTTTTAGGGATATTAAAACAAACGTCATGCATGCGATATGATTAGTCGCATGATTCCTGTAATCGCTTGTTGCGAATTGAGTGCAGTTGAGCTAGCTTTTCTTCAGCAGAGAGTTTTATTGAATTAAGAGTCACAAAGTCTCCATAATCATTTAGCTCATTTGCATGTAAAATGCACTGAAAATGGATAGGCATTGCATTCGACTCTTGGGATTTCCGTTTTTTGGAATTCGACATGATTTTATGTCATTTTTATTGTTTATTCTCTGCGTAGAGAATATCGATGAGTGACTGGAGTTCAATCATCTACCTAAAATGCACATTGTTTTCAATATTAATTAATTAAAACATTAATTTACGGTAAAAAAGTTTATCTGGAATTCAAGTTTTTGTTTGTTCAGTGTTTAGAATAATTTCAATTGTTTCACGATTAAGAAAAAAATACTTCATATTTTATTCTCTGATTAAAATACACACCTGGACTCTTTAATGACCATATCGTATATTTCGCTAGGAACGTCTTGTAGTTGTAAACAAAACCAGCACAATTTGTTTCCATGTACATAAAATATAAATGCACATTATTGAACAAAAAGAACATCAATTTCTATTAAAACTACATTAGTCAATAAAGATGGGGTAAATAATTGTACCGTGCTGTTTGGTTTCCTTCATGTTATTATATTAAAATGGATCTTTTGCTGGACATTTGATTGCAGACGAACATTTTTAGTGGCGAAATTATTAATAAGGGAAGTAACTATAAAATAAATGTTATTTGGAAATAAGTCAAAATATTTACATTTACGTAATTATCTCCCTTGTGCGAAGCTAAAACTATACATATTCAAACTTTGTACCTAATTACTTCTCTTTTAACAGTTTAATTATTATATACTGAAACAAATTAGGTTATAAAGCAAATTTAGGATCATTAAATCACACTGTATCATATTTTATTCACCAGATGAAAGTTCTATAAAACAACTTCTAGGATGAAGATATATCCTTTAAATATTTATAATATCACCTTCACCCACTCAACTACATCCATAAAAAGAAAATTCACAAAATCATCACATTCTCAGCAATATTGTATAAAACATGACACTGTTTGTTTTGGAACAAATATGATTTTTATTGGACTATTTAAGTGTTAATTTGCAACAAATGTGCTATTTGCTCAATGTGAGACATTTGGATGCCGTTTGTTTATAAATTATATTTTTTCATATATTTACGGTAAATACACTACTTTTATTAAGTGAAATGTATTTTATATAAAAAAAAAATTGAATCTACTTGTAAGTATCAAAAACAATATTCATACATACACATAACAAGTTAAAAAGGGCTAGTATATCAATAAATATATCAACATGCATTTTTCTTCAAATTTGTAATTTACCCCACCCACTGTTATTGTCTTATATATCATAATTATTGGAAATATTCACATGAAATGTTATATTATTATATTCCTTAGTACCATAGGTGTACATACATTTAGTTAGGATGATAATTGTACTTAAACTGCTTTTCAGGTACAAATTGAAACATGTCAGTAGCCATAAAAACATGATTTTTGGCACCTTTTTTCATATATGTAGTCATTATTTTCATAAAATGTATAATATTTCACCAAAAAATGTATTTGTTTAATAAGAATAATATGTAATCACTTGCTTAAATTAAAATGCCTACCAAAATCTAGGAAAATAAATATTGTTAGTGTCATTAGCAAAATAACGGTATTTTCAAGGTTTTTGGTCGGCCATCTTGGCGGCCATCTTGGATTTAGACCCCATGGGAACACTTTTTTTCTTGGGAACAAAAATTTTCTATCACACTAGGCAATGTAGAACATCATCAGCATATTAAAAAAAATACTTCCAATCATGCATGGTGGACCTCCGTTCCTACTAGACTATAAAGGGCGGCAAGGCAGTAAGACAATGCCTATTTATGTTAAGTTGTATTTGATTAATAAATTGTTAAATAAGTGTCAGGTTATATGAGAAGCACATATCTAGTCAGTATGAAATGAACTTATTCACATATAAATTGATCATACTTATTTTTGTAATATTTGTGTGATAAATTTATCGAAGACTGCGTAATGAACATTATCAAAGCCTCTCTCGCGTCCCTCTCGTAATGAACACAGTAAATCACAATCATTGATAATCCTTTGTAAACAATATTTCGGCTGGTAAGACTTGGTGATTTTTAATGAATTCTTATTGGTAAATTTGATGGATGTCTATGCTTAAATGAATGTTTTTATTATCATTGAAGTGAAATACACGATTTCGAAGAGTACTTTATTGTTATGATAAGGGAAAGTAAAACGGACCAATATCGCAAAAGGTGGAGGTTGGCACAAGTATTATCGTTACAAGAACCTTTAAGTGTTAAAAACTTACAGGTCTTCTTCTTCTAACAATACTACTACTACTACTACTACTACTACTACTACTACTACTACTACTACTACTACTACTACTACTACTACTACTACTACAACTACTACTACTACTACTACTAATAATAATAATAATAATAATAATAATAATAAAAACTAATAATAAAAACTAATAATACTACTAATAATAAATGAATTTAAAGACACATCGAAATTGATACAGAAACTTTGTTTTGTACTCCTAGTTGCGAAACAGACGGGTTTTTATTTGCGTTGTCAAAAAACGACATGGTCGCATGCAAATGCGTTAAATTGGTAGCCAAGCTCATATAATGTGTATAAATTTGGTTTTAAAATATATGTATAGTTTGTTGTAAATATCATCATGTCTTGTTTGTTAAAACTTTCTTATAAGATTATGAGATTTTTAATGGGTAATATGTAGTATTTCTCACAGTTACAAAAGTCAATTAAGGACTTGAACACTTCAAATATTATATGATTAAGTAGCATCCTTCTTATGCAGATGTGTAACATGTTAGCTTCATATGTCATGTTAGTACTTGATTCAAACGGATATACTTATGCACTGAACGGATAGATGGAATCGATTACTATCTAACCGTTCAAAGCGCATGCGGAAACAAACCGATGTTGGCGTCAATCTCCACGCAGAGTTGTCGTTCCTTGCTCTCACATACAACTCTGCAAAATGCTCAGCTTGCCATTTTGCCTATAAAATAGGTAAAACCGGACAAACGCACTCAATGTATATTTGATTGGATATTTAAGATGCATGCATTAAATTAAGAAATATGACTTTTAAATGTACGATAAATCGTGCAAACACTTGCGAGTTTTAATGCAACTCTTTGGAACTATTTTATTGCCCATTTACGCAGATGGAATCATTCCACGCACTTCACAAATGTAAACAATTGAACATAATTTTTATTGAGTGACGTTAGGAATTGCTTCGACGTGTGTATGTATGTTGGTTTCTTAAGATAATAAAAACATATCAATTTTATAATAATGAATTAAGACTGATATAAGATATCATGGTATGAGATGGTTTTCTTTAATGCAGTGAATGCAATGTAACCGTCGTGTAAGAGATTGCTTAGTATACTGTAACCTCAGTGGTGAACGCTTGGAATGATCATGACATGAATGAGACGCTTTCATAACAATAGTCCGTTCTGAGCCCAACACAGAGGTGAATGTAATGTAACCGTCCTGCAAGAGATTGATGTTGGCGTATGCAATCAATCGAAATGTATTGACACCGTTTGACTGGGAGTAGGCATAGTGCATTTGGACAGATAGTTCGGTTATAGATAATTATATTATAATTGGTTTTGAATATAGCAACTTCAATAAAACACTTGTGGATGCAAAGCTGAACCATACTGTGAAAAACAAGACTATTGCTAAGCAATTTATGTCACATACCGGCTCCACGTTGTCAGATTTTTTTTAATTTTATATTTGCCATAGCAACCATAATTTTTGACGTAGGAAGAAAATAAGATAACGTACATAATGTCCATATTTCCATCTTTTCATGTTTTAAGTTTCATGAAAAAATATGATGAACTTTTTAAGTTATCGCATGATCCAGAAAAGTGTGACAGACTCACAGACTCACGAACACACAGAGCGCAAACCATAAGTCCCCTCTGGTGAGGCCGGTAGGGGACAATAAAGCACTATATCTATGAATTTCAGTTTAGACGCACCGTGTAGTTTTCACAGGAAAGGGTTATTTTGAAGAAAGGGGTTACTTTGAACAATACTTCTAAGTAATATACTGCAAGTGCATACAAAGACACTGCTTTAACTGCGTCGGCCTAATCCCACTAGGAAACTCACTCAAATTTTGAGGAGAAGCTTTGTTCAACAGCTCTTAAGATGGCATTCATAAATACTCTCATGTTTGTCTTATGAAGTGAAACATGAATAAATAAAGTTAAATATCACTGGATTGCGTTTGTGTTCTTCCCACATCATTTGGGGTCCTACTTGTCTTCAAATTACGGTAATGTATATGAACATATAAGGGGTAAATACAGGTTAATGGTTGGTGATCTTTCAGACTCTAGGTAAGACTAAGCATTGCATATAAAAAAAAATTGCCAACTTGATAATTATGTATCTGTAACAAGGCAGTGCTGTTTTGACAGTGAAGGAATTCAAGTAATGCACCTGCGCGACACACTGTCTCAAAAAGGTTATCATTGTAAATCCGTATAATTAAACATTATAGCAAAGTTTGTTTCAGTACAGCCCTACGCAAAAAGGGCCAACTCATGTGTATTGAAGGCATAGCTAATGAATGTTCAGTATATCATGGGTTAATACTGTGTATTTATCTTTCGAAAATCTCTAATTGGTATCACCCCTATGTTCTTTAAAGTGATTAAGCTATGGAAATTTCACGTCTGAAGTGGTTTTGCTGTCAGCTGATTTTTGACCACACCAACACAACTGTTTATATTACCTATGACTTAAGAGGTGTAAAATGAAAAAAGATAAAAATTAAGCTTTAATAATTCATGCATCACTAAAAACATTATTAATATATGTTCAACACATATTTATATCAATAAATAATTATTCCCAGAAGTAACTTACAATCACATGCGATTCTATGTATTAAATATCTTTTTAAAGTTTGCTTTTGCTTCATGATTAATAAACAAAAATTGTGTACAATAGTTTCTGAACTCTTGATGAACACACATTTACGTTTCAAATTGATATCAACAGATGCTTATGCAAGACGTTAACTGTATACAAAACAGTATACTAAAATTTACATAAACATTCCTACACTATGGGAAAAGTTAAAAAATCAGGACGAAATAATAGCAATGTTAATATTTTGAAATGCATGTACATTGTGTTTCCTCATCATTAATACGATTGTATACAAGATTATTTTGTACTAACTGATAAAAAAGCGGTGTTAATGAACTGCGTGTTATTTTTTAATACCGTGCACAAGAAACTGTTTCTATAGTATTTTAACAACTTATCAGACGAAATAAACGCCGGATATGCCAATTAGCTGCATTGTTTGAATCAAACCACGCCAAAGAAGCCTCGTAGAGACGTAAAGCCCGACCATAGTTTCCTTCCATTTCATGACAGTGTCCCAGCAAGTTCAGAGCAGTTTCCGGATGATAAAGGTTGTTTATATTTCGTATATTACAAACATAAGACTCAAATACTCTCAAGCGCGTATCTGATTGTCCCGTTCACCGAGTCCTCCAAACGCGAGATACTGCAGATAGTGGAGGAACGGACGAGCATCAACCTCAGCGCTATCCGTCCATTGTTTATCGTCTTTTTTTATCTGAGCAACTTCCTCTTCGGTGATATTGCGATTCATTTCAAACAAAAATATTAAGGGAGTACAGTACGATTCTTGCCTACAAAACTTGACACATAATACGAATGGTAACTTACTGATTCTATTGCCATAATAATCTGATAATGTGCTTGAAAGCATATGAAGATCGCAGTCTCCTTCGTAAATTGCTGTAAAACCTCCTTTCCACATCATCCAACACTCTAACTGCCGCTTGAATATGTCCACAACAGTACAAAATAGAGGCCAATTTTAAGCGACTAGAAGCTGAATCTGTGTTTAAGGAATATTGGAAATGCTTCATGAAATTTCTGTCAACAAAATATCGTATTCGCAAAAAGTTAGATTATTGAATAGAATTGTGTAACGCGTAAAGGTGTTTAATAAATTTTAAAGCAATCGTTTTCAAGCTGACATTCTTGGAGTATTCAAATACATTGCGCAAAATATATTTTATATTTTTCCCGACGGTTGTATCAGAATGTTCTGTTTCATACATAAAACTTCTTAATTGTAAAAGAAATCTCTTCAAACGCTCAACCTTCAGCAATAATTTGATGCTCCTACTTAAGGATAACCGCCCAAGTTCTCCATCTTGTCCTAATCTACGTAAACTACACGCTTGTAGCCGACACCCAATTTTATCTATATCAATATAAAATACTTCTTGAAAGTTATTCCTTATAATGGAGTCTATATACACTAAAAGGCGCCTTTGTAGCACCTTAGAGAGTTTTCCATCGAACAAGTTCACACCTTTAATAATATAATGCGGGAGCCTTCCAAGTCGCAGACATGTCCTTAATACGTTTGAAAAAGAAACAGTAGAAACATAAGGTTATTTTCAGACCACAAAGAAGGATGTGTCCTTTCAATGGTGTAAAACATTATAGTTTTACAATGAAAACTTGTTAAAGAGTCTCCTACAATTTTTGCCAATAAGGATTTCTTAATGAGTTTTAGAACAATGTAACATTTTATTTGTGTCATATTAAAGCTGAACATCAACATTCGTTCTATAAGGTTCGGGGATAGACGCCATCCTTCGCGCGTGTTATCACTGTCATGATGTCCTGCAGGTACCAGGAAACAGGGGGCTAGTTGTGCAGCATCAAGAAGCTGAGCAGGTGGCCAGTGTTTACCATTACATCTGTCTATCCATTGTTGTATTTCAGGAAGAAATATACGTGCGTGCTATGCTTCTACTATATCCAAGTTTGGTATAAAACTAACAGAAGGTGCATGTTTAATTGCCTCTCCCAGGTCTTTAAAATGATGCTCGATTATCTGTTTCGATCGTTCAGCGCTAAACAGTACTTGCACAGGACTTTTCCTTACAAACGTGTCATGGTATACCATGGTCTCCGGTTTCGGTTAGTACTTTCGGATGACTTGTAGTAAGTACTGTGGAATCATGTCGTCGTTCAGCATCAGAAGGTTCACCATCCCAGCCTTCCAGTCTCCCCAGACTCTCATAATATTTGCCTTAATGTTACTAAATAGGACATCAATATCAGACTGGAGACCGGGAATTGTGGTCCCTTCCGATTGGCTCCCGAAATGAAAACATTCAACATGGATTCCTCGTTGTTGCGCTGCTATCATCTCCATACGTTACCTACACATGTAAGTTTTTCTCCGCACCATAAAAGTATCCTTACCAGCTCCACTGTCATCTAGCGCTTCCGATAGCCGGATTGACAATTCTGTGAAGTGCTCTGGAACCTAGATATACACAGTTTGGTTCACGTGTTACCAATAGCGATTAATCTTGATATAGAATGTTAGTGTTAGAAAGTATGGATTATACGTAGTGATACAATATGGCTGCTGCAGATGATAACACTATTCTTATATATGTGTCTTTATAACTCTTCACTTTTGCATCATAGTTGATTGTTTGTTTTGTTCAATCATACTGAAAGTGCTTGGTATAAAAACGAACACGAAAACTGATTAAAATATAACGCGGATGTGTAGATAAAACATATATTATACAAATACATTTTGTGAGTCTTTTTTCATTTTTAAATCGAGATTGTCTTTTCTAAAAAAACAAGTTTTGTTTCATGTTAAGTATGTTTGTTATTGCAAGAAATTTCACACATATCATGCCTCGTTATGTAAGTCTGGCAGCCGGTGTTACCTTTTAGTCATCGTACATCCATTTGAACGCCCTCCCTTCAGTTTGACCGTTTGGTAGACTAAAAGTATGTCTTGTCGTTCTATCTATATGTGCGTCCGTATATCCGCTCAACCGTCCGGAGACTGACCGTCTGCCCGCCGGAAAGACTGCCAGTATGCATGTCGCCTGCTTGCCAACATATATGTCTATCTATTATGTCATCTCAATAACGTTTGTCTTGTCGATAAAATAATGAGTCGGTCGATAGGTCCCTGTTTGACTGCCATTGTTTTTTATATCTTTTTATTAGATCTCTCGGTTTTGCCCAACTGTGTGAGACCGTTGTATATGTATTAGTTATGTTTATTATAAAATATAAAAAAGAAAAGTTACATACCTGCATGTTTGTTTTAATTCATGGATGATCTCTGTTTCTCGACAGTTTTGGAGTAGTCAACGCCATGCACGATTTTCTACCAAGGATAAAAATCATGTTGAAAATCACCAAATTATATTCTACAAACTATCTTATACAATTCGAATTCTAATGAAAATGAAATACAAATTGTGTTTACATTTAAATAAAATTACAACATTGTTAATTTCAAGGTCGGGATTATCTAAGTTACATGCTGTCATTGATGTTAACGATTATCATGTTATATTTTATTTTATTTATCATGTTATATGTTATTGTATTAAGATTGTGGAGACCAGCAAGTATAAAATCAGTTGAAAGAAAGTTATAGTGAGAAGTATTTAAGAATCGCTTGTTTATCAACAACTTTACTTCATAATTAAACATTAAGTGTATTTTAAGTAAGTGTCCTTACGCATAACTCATCGATAAGCGTGGTTTATTATGGCAATTATCAGCGGTTAGGTGTTCCACTGAAAAGAGATTAGTGGACAAACAATTATTATCGAAACCATGAACCGGCGACGAGTACAGCAATGTTTCAATTTTAAATATTCAGCTATTTTTTATTCTAGCACAATATTATGTAATGTACATTATATAACATAACGCGCCTATTCTTTATTCGTTACAGTTGCGTCAGAAAATCATACAATTTCGGAATATTTGCAAAATTTGTGATACAAATTTTGTTTTTCGCAAATATTTAATAATGTTACAAATGTTTGATTAATTATCTTAAATATTAAAAAGGTCCTACATTTGCTGTTTAATTGGACAATATAATAGAAACATAATCACTAAAATGTCTTTGAGGTTTTATCGCGAATTACCGCAAGTGCATGAACTGAACTGAACATGTACTGAACACTGCATTTATACGGAACTATTTTCAATGTATGGATCCCGCTCTTAATTTGTTGTAGAACGCATTAATAATTAATAATTATTGTCATGCGATCTGCGATAGTATTATTTTATTTCACACGTTTGAAAAAAAGAAACATAAAACAGTGAAAGAAAGAGTAATATTGTTCACTGTAAAATATCATTTTTACTTCTTCGCTTATAATTTGAAATAGCTGATTTTAAGGACACTATTTACATGCCGGAATTGTGGATACTTTGATAACAGATGGCATTTTAATAACTGAGAAGAACAAAGGCCACGCGCGAGAGGTGAGTTCTTCGGCTTTCACGCATTTATTTTCTGTTGGGTTTTTGGACGCGGAACATTGTTAAGCAGACAGACAGATAGACAGACAGATTTTTCATTCAAGACTTATACAAAGTATATCGTCTATATATACAATCGCACATATATATTGTCACGTGATTTTAAACATAAAATACATAAGCAGGAAAAAAATATGTACAAAAAAACTACACAAAGAGCAAAGCTCGTGGTTTTTAAAATTAGATTGTTACAAATGCAGTTGGAAATATATTGCATACATTTTAAGTATACAGGAGATGAATATATTATGACATATCATTTATCAGTCTTGATCGTATAAATAGCGCGTTTTGACAAACAGTGACAAATAAATAAGTTCAATTTTATCCACCGTTTTTAACAAATTCAAATATTTATACACAGATGGTTGGATATAGTAGTTGTTGTGTATGTATTTTTTTCTAAAATCATTATACATAGGGCATACACAAACAAAATGATATTCATCCTCAATGTCATTTAAATAACAGAATATGCAGTATCTTAAAGATCTTTCCTCTACGTTTGTAGCGTATCTACCCGTTTGAATTCTCAAAGGGTTAACAGATAAACGTAATCTACTTACATATGCTCTTAAAGATTTAGGTAGAATATTTAGATATGGTTAATATACTAGAGATGCTTTAAAATTCCTATACATATCCATCATAGAGCTTTCGTTCACAGCAATGTACCATTTAAGTTTAAAAGAGTCAACAATTCAATATTTAAATACAAACTAAAATGATTTTATATCAAAAGCATGCGCATTTTTGAATACATCTGGAAAACCATAATCATTTAACATCTTTTTAACATTATATACCCAATGTGTGCAACCCTTTTCACAATATCTAACTGCTTCGTGTATACATATTTTAAATTAATGTTGTCGCTTGACTGCAGCTTAAACCAATAATATTTTAGTATACGTACATATCTATGTATATAAAGCGGATATCTCCCAAGTACGCCATACACCATATTATTACATGTATTAAGTCTAACTTTTAATAGACGTGTTAAGAATTTAGATGCAGCCTTTCTAATTCTTTTGACTTAGTATATCCCCAAACTTCTGCTCCATAATTGATGATAGAGCCAACAAAGGCATCAAAGAATTGACCAAGAGTACTAGGCTTCAAATCATAGTTCTGACATTTACAAAGTAAAAACATTCATGGCCTTTAGCCCTTACCAACTAAATATTCTTGATTAAGATTAAAACTACCAGTATAATTTAGAACAACTCCTAAATAGTTAAAATCACTAACAACTTCTATTGGCTGACTATTGTAGGTCCACTTCTCTGAGGT
This sequence comes from Dreissena polymorpha, assembly GCF_020536995.1. NCBI lineage: Eukaryota > Metazoa > Mollusca > Bivalvia > Myida > Dreissenidae > Dreissena > Dreissena polymorpha. The sequence continues at coordinate 126,923 of NW_026273345.1, read as the reverse complement.
CAGTAATCCACCTCGCTTACGAAAAACCATAATTTTTGTCTTATTTATGTTAACCTTCAATCACCAATTATTGCAGTTAGTGTGTTAATGGTCTAAATGGTTTTGAATTTCTGTTGGAATTTTACATATAATAGCCATGCCGTCAGCAAACAAAAGTAATAAAATCATAACATCATCATCTAAATGTATGCCTGCATTAATATCATCTTGGAGATAAAGTTCCAAGTCCTCAACAAGGAGAGAAAAGCCGATTAATGTAATTGTACAGCCCATCGTATTGCGAAGAAAGAAATTCGCGGAAAAAACTGTTCATTATATTAAAACAGACGACAACATTCCATCGAAAATCAGCACGAGGTTGATGATAAGTACAGATTTCAACTTAATAAAAATACTTAGAAATAAATCAAGAACGTACTCACTATTCCCAAAAAAATATCAATATGTCTATTAATTTTAGAGCATCTTATAGTTTTAGTTTACTCACGAATTTGAGGATTTTTCAAATTTTACAGAGTCGGATGCCACATTTTCATAGACACTCTTTAGCCGATCATCTCAATTGCAATGGCACTTCTGTTCCCTATCACTCGACGCTTTTTAACAGATCTAATACAAAAAAGTTAGAATTACTGAAAATTTGCTTCAATTTTTTTATCCCTTTGGAATATGTGCATGATTTAGTTGTTCATGGCATATTCAATTAAGACAGGACACATCTTGGGGCCCGTATTCACCAACCGATTCTTAGACTTAAGAATAAATAATAGAATTAGAACCAAGAAATACGTGTTCAGAGTTTGAATATATACAGGCCTCCACTGGTGATTATGTCATTAACAAAATGGTATATATGAAGAATACTATAAATAGAGATGTTTACTTCAGAGGTCGAATCAAAATTAAAAAAATTCCTGAATATTCTAATTTAAAGAATTTTCTTTATTCTTAGACTTATGTTTAAGAATTATTTAGTAAATACGGGCCCGGGATTAAAATCTGACCATTATAACGTGAGGTTTCAATTTATTAGTTGTTGGATTGTCTTAACCCATTTATGCCTGCGTCTAGAAAACAAAAACCTTGGCAAACAGCGTAGACCCAGATGAAACGCCGCATGATGCGGCGTCTCATCAGGGTCTACGCAGATTGCTTAAAGGAATTTCTGTAAGAAATATTCTAAATATAGAAATAAATATACTAGACATCCCTAGTTTTGGAAATAAATTGATCCAATTTAGAAGTTATTTAACTTTATTCATTCACAAATGGAAACATAATGTGAATATCGTGTTAAATAGAATATTTTCAACGGAGCGTATATAGAAAAAATCGAGAAACAATTATTGAATTATACCTGTCGCGGAACAAAATGTTTATGAATGATTAAAATATTCCGTCATTTGCTGCGTCTTAATCACGTGCTATAGTCATTAGAAATCTGAGGCTATCAATATATACGGGAAAATAAAACAACTGCTGATCGACAAGAATAGTGTGATATCGAGAGTCCAATTAACTATCACGCTTCCATCGCGTAACCTCGTAAATAGCTTTTGCTAGTACATCGGAGTTAAATTTGATATGTCTGGGAAACGTTCTTTTATTCTGAACAGGTAGCCGCGATATCTCATATATTCTCAATTGCACGGGTCATAACAACGCAATAAAATAAAGTTAAGCTTGTTTATATTCATAGTTGTTAATTTATAAAACGTGGAACATGAGTTCACCAATAACTACTGGTATACAGGGTATACTTGTATAGGTCCCTTAGGTATACTGTAGACATCAACAAAAATGCTTTATAATCGCTAAAACCGAATATAAAAACAATTGAAAATAAAAAGAAATATCTTTAACAGAGATATTAGGCGTAAATGGTGACTTTGATTTAAAGTTTGAAAGTTTCTAAATAATAAATTTGAAAACAAAAGTTGCACTATTGTGTTGTTTTACTTGTAAGTCAAATATTCACCGCATGAAATGTGTGTTATTATAGTCAAACCACGCATTAGTGTAAGTAGACATAAATCATACTACGTGAGTACACATCATATGTGTCCTCACATAGCTTATTATAAATTTATGTCTCCGCCATCGAAATCAATCGTATGTTAATGTTTGATTAACACGAAGTTTTCTTTCGACACATTTAAATCACACTTTCGTAGCCGCGTTATTCGAAAATGGGTCTTATGACATTACGGCCAGCGTAGCTCAATCCCAACCTGTGCATTTGTGCAGTTTGGTCAGAGGAAATGCTGTTCACTATAAAATTACTCAATGTGTTATGGTTTCATTATGTATATCCTGACCAGATTGAGAGATGCGCAGGCTGAGTGGGCTATATTTATGATGGGCGCATATGGCATAAGACCCATTTTTGCATGACGAGGGTCTTTAAAAATATCATTGCGAATTGTAAATTGCACGTCTTTTGGATGCAAAATTGAATTCAATTGGGCAAACTAGTAAATAAGGGTAGCCTATTCAGACGTTCAGGAACGATTTCCAGACGTGCTGACCTAGTACGGAAAGATTTGTGGTAAGATAATTAAACGGTTTTCCTCTTATCGTTACACTATACCATTTCGGGAGTGCTTTTTTTCTCATCTTAAAAGCTTGTTTGATCGATTGTCAATTATGTTTTTCCCGGACGATTTAGTTACCGAGTACAGATCCTAATATTTTATCATACCACCGCATTGATATCTGCCTGATATAATGTTGCCTGATATATTTTGTTATAGTCAACAGGAAGTTCTTATATCAGTCTATATTTGGAGTTACGTGGGATTTTCAATTAAGTCAACAATTTCTATCAACATGCATCAGGTTCAACAAAACAAACAATTTGATGCCAAGAACGTACATATTTTATTCTAGTTTAAAGTCATAAATCACAAAAACGTTTATTTTTTTAAATCACAACAGCCCGCACTGCATAAGTTAAATGACGTCATCAATGGGGAAATAAATCTTAAATATCGATAAGGTCTTTGCACTCGCAAATGTTGCACAGAAAGTCAAAACAAATGATAACTGTATGCTTATCCTCAACTATTCAAACAAACGATTTAACACGCGTATGTCATTATTGACACCATCATCAAAATGTCAAGTTCAATACACATCTCCAAAATGGCGTCTCCAAACTTTTCGGTGAAGTGTGTTCTTAGACTAAATTTGTCGCTGCAGTCCATTCCTGATCTCCAATTCAAGACGTATATAATTAAAGCGGTTGTACTCTTCCCATTCGTAGTGCAAACAACTTTTTTCTCTATACGTTGTTTAAAATCAGCGATTATTCGTGTTGTCTTTTCGAACGCCGTTTCTACATGTATGTAAACGTGTAAAAGCCGGATCAGCAAAATCAGCGGGGATCCGTACATATTAAATATAATGAAATGGATTGTTTTGCAGAATTTTAGGAAAATGTGGTATATTAAACAGAAAAAAACAGGTTACTGTCCCATCGTTTTGTAATATATCAGGCTCGGCACGAATAAAATAACGGCTCGGCAAGCCTCGTCGTTATAGTATTCTAAGCCTCGCCTTATGTATTACAATACGATGGGACAGTAACCTGTTATTCTTTATATGCGAGATTGATTTTAACGCGTACTTGTAATTTGGCCACAATTTGTGTCGTTTGAACATGCAGAGAGTAGTTCAAAATTAATAACACTGAACAGTTCTACATCCTTTACGCTGTGCACAGACATTGATGTAGTTCAGGTGATTTATCTCGAATCAGCCTATGAAATATTCGAATATATTCATTCGTGTCTGCTGACATTATGTAAAGGTCATTTGAGGTGAAAAGCTGGGTAAAACAGCTATGCCGAAAAAGCGCATGAGTGTTCTTTATGCATGTTAAGGTCAGAGACTGATTGACACCGTGTTAACTGCTAGGGTAACAAGTAATGCATAAACATCGAAGTACGGGTCAACAGGGCTGTCTAAATGACTACCTCATTCGTGAGTAAAAAGTATTGCTCTCAGATTTATTTTGATTTATTTTAATCAATTATCTTATTGTACATTTTGAATTGGAATACGGTGTCAAAATTAAAACTTGTGTACAGGGAATTTCCATTATGAAATTATATGCTTAGTATCATAGGTATTCGATATTCCAACAATATTTATTCGGTAATTGCAAATTTTCTTTATATTTGGTACGCAATATACCATTGTCATCATACTTTCTATGCTTTCAAAACGTTAAAAAGAGCCATGTTGTTGTTATTTTGTCTAAGTTATTTCTATAACAAAATAGGATGATAAACAGTGCTTACACATCTCGACCTGTGCGTTAAGAAATACTCTTTATAAATTTGAATCGCTTGTGCTCATTTCAAACTTGAGATTAATTTTCCGAGATTAGTTGCGTATAAGATTATGCAATTGCAAGTAAGTTCAGTTCTTTCAGCGCTTTGAATTGTCTTATATCGAATGTAACGCTTAAGCTTATATACATTCCTTTCGATGTGTGCTTAATTGTACTACACAGGTACTGTCGTCGGTCTACAACTTATCAGAGTGCCAGATTTGTTAAAAGTCCCCATCATCCGACGTGTCCGTTATCAAAGTGTCTACAACCTAATGCATAGCACCTTTAAAAACATGCTCTATGTTCATTCATATTTCATTGCGCATTATCAAATGTTCAGTATTTTAAGCACAGTGATTATTTTACATGCTGGAATAGAAAACATCTTGGTAAGAACAGTAATAATAACATAAAAAAATTTAAAGTAGAAGATAAAACTCGGATTTCGCCGTGCCCAATTTGCTGAGAGTCTTCGTTATCAGACGTGTCCTTTATCGGGATTCGAAGTGTCTACAAAATCATGCATACCTCGTATTAAGATATTCTCTATCTTCGTTCAATTTCATGGAGTACTATTCAGTGTTTGAAATAAATCACTCTAAAGGATGGAATAGCAAACACTGTATTGCAATATTTCTAAATATGTTTATTTTGTTAAAATTGGTACCGATCATCCATTTCATACATATTCCCGATGTAATGTTCTCATTTGTTTGCAAACAACTACCATTCTTACTTAAAATTATTCCTTCATAATACAAAATGATATACCATTTATTAACTCCACCATGTACCGTGTCTCAAACTCATAAATATTTATTAAGAATATACATTAAAAAACATCAGAAACTAATATTTCGTGCGTGGCTTTTGTTATTCTTTGTTATCGAAGTGCCATCCGTTATCCAAGTATCCGCATTACCAGCGACCGTGATTAAGCTGGAGCCAAAGGGACAACTTCTTACAAAATCTTAAGTCGGGAAAACAATGATGGCATAAAATAAGGGATACTATTTGCTATTGTATTGGGTAAAGTAATATACTTGGGCACTTCGACACTCCTGTGCTTTTACAAACTACACACGCGCTTACATTGTTGCTTGAAACAAGCTTATCCCCGACAAGCGCGATCATTCGTTATATAGATTTTAACCACGAACATCGTCGGATGTACCCGACTCCAAGCGCTTATCATAATGCGCAGTCGGAAATTAGTCTCGACAATGCTCCAGGAAGAAATCGATGCGTCGATAACTGTTCCTGGCTCTACGTCCTGTATGCGAAGCTTCGAGTTGGCAGACATGTGTTTCGCCATCATTGATCACGTTTGGAGCGAAACGGCGACAATACTTTAGAAACTCTGTTGATATAAGCTCTCAATCGATGATTTCTTATAGACTTACGGCCTTTGACGTTGTTTTCTTTGTTAACTTTGTGATGTCATCATGAAATTAAAAAATAAAAGCTGTCAACAAGTAAGTTTTATTTTCGTATGATGATGTTGCAGTCCTGACAATATCGGACGGAGTCACGCACGAACGCGACAACCCGACCTTTGTTTATGCTTTATCGAGCTTTTTGAAATTTAAGTGACAAATTTATTACTTTTGGAAGGCATATACTATCATGCGATTAATGACATCAATACAGAAAATGAAGATCTTAGGCTATGTATATCAATAGGCCCATACTACTTTAAACCTGTACATTTGAAATTGATCTTTTCGTGGTCAATACCTTTTCCAGTGTAGAACACAACACAAGGGTTCCAGATGACGTCATGTTTGTTTTCTTTCTCAGATTGGCTGGTTATATGTGTCGTATGATGGATGACTCCTTCCGTAGCTCTCTAAATTGACATGAACTTCATCGTCAGGAGATTTAAACCATCCCTTACTAACAGGTTATTGTATATATCCTCGCGCACTGGAGTCTTGTTGTGGTTGAATAAAAGATGCACCGACATTCGCGACGCAATTCATACAAATCTGCTCGAATTTAGACGGGCGACAAAAATGAATCGTTTGGTGAAAAGCTGATAAATCTGCTTAACATTTCTAAATAAGATAAATAAGTTCACAAACAATTATCGATATGACGCGTCAAGGAATGCTCATTTGCCAATACGCTGCAATATTATACATATAATAAAATAAAGACAGAATATTTAATAGGAAACTATATCATATGTGATGTAATTTATCTTTTTAATGCATTATGACCCGCCTCGTTAATACATCTACGTACTTTACTGTTCATATTGAAAATGATTATCCGTTCTATATGTGTTGACGCTACTTGAAATATGTTATCTAAATTGTATATATATATATATATATATATATATATATATATATATATAATCAAGAAAGAATATGTAACAATAACCATACCATATGTAATAGAATCCATCATTTTTATATAATATTGCACGCCTCGTCTATACATGTATGTATTTTTTTGCTCATGTATTCATGTCAAACATGAATTGAGTTGAAATAAGAGGTTTTTTACTTGACTTTAATATAGTGCATATTACTACAACCTTTTTCACTTGTGGTCATTACATTAAAATGGTCTGTATTTCACTTTAATAATTGCTTTACTGAGAGTAGTTTTGCATTCAACGTTTGAAAAAGCGAAATACATTTTAGAATCGTGATTTGGGAAATCCCATTGTTATCTTTGCTCTAAACAGAAATAAAATTATGGTTACCCATAGATCAATACACAAAGTCATCTATGCATGCCAATAGTGGAGCTCCATGTGCTCTTCGTCCATTAAAGCGATTCATTTATATACATATTTAACATCGGTGACACCTGAATAACCATCTACACGGAACACTCTAAAGGCCACAACGGACTTCTATAGATCGGCACATGAGTCTTCAATCAGTGTCGGTTTCATTTTTTTGTCGAACGACATAACGCTTACGCTTTATACAATAAGGGTTTTATTTCGCTTTTGAAGAATTTACTTTTTTTAATATTTACGTGTTTGTTTGCATACGCAGTAAGTTCATCGCGAAATGAAGAGCAGGTAAAATTACAATTAGAATGTTGTGTGAGTGTGAACATAAAAGAAATTGTAATTTGTAAGAAAACGAAGAAATGGATGCATTTGTGTACTACCTGATAACAAGTGCATGTGTATAACATTTATGTAATTCTAGTATGGGCCTAGAAATACAATAGGATAAAGATGGTCAGACACATTAACTACAATGTGAACGCTTTACAATAGACGTTGCTAATGAATAGCTACTATTGTTTAAGCTTGAATGGTAAATATAGATAAGTTAATATATGCGTATGATGTAAAGTGTTTTCTGTGTATTAACAGTTAATCTTTAACTAAATGGCAAAACATACCCAATGATAATATAATGACAATTAACAAGTATTCATTGCACGGAAAGATAAACCTCGTGTGTTATTTGCATTTTTAATGCTTGATGAAATACGAAAGTCTTCGATAATAGCAGTAGGACAAAGAACCATATATTCAAAGTCAAACTGAACAAGTACCTTACCTAGCCTAGCATAACCATATTTAGTTTTAAACAAATCACGACCGAAATATTTTTGTACTGAGTATGATTATTTGGGAAACGTGAATGCAGGCGATTACCTGATACATTTTGGATGTTGTAACGAATTGTCATACATCGTCATGCGCAATCTTCATTCGTTTGAATACATTGACTAAAACCCAGACAAATAACTCACTATAATTGTGCTTTGGGACATTTCCAACTTTGCAGTATTTTGTTTTCTTTTAATGTGGTATAATATATATAATATATAGTATTTCATTATATGAAAATAGTAAGTTGTCTTAAAAACTTCCGATAACTGGTAATGGAAGGAATGATAAATTATGGAAAGTCAAAGTCAAATATAGGTTTAATTTTAAATATTATTGGCTTTTATTTTTGACTTGTGTGCAATGATACCTTGTCGTTAAGTTTGTGATATATATGTTGACTGAAGTTATGCTTTTATTGGTGATATAATAATGATTAATTATGATTATACATGAGGTTTAAAGTCAGGAAAACTTACATGGCTATGAAATATTCGAACGAATCGTGAACGTTTTATATAAATAAATTGCTAACATACTTTGAAAATATTCTATGTACTTGCTTAGCGATGTTTTTTTTAATTAATTAAAACATCGTCGAAATGCGGTACTATGTTTGCGCACATCATATATAAGGGAACCAACTCAACAACATTCCGAATATTCGTCGTAGAGGTTACCTCCCATATGTGTTTTAAATTGATTTTATTTGATAATTGTTATTAAGGGCCCTATAATTGTATTTGAAGTCTACGTATACAGGGTGCAGAATCATCGGTTTGTCAGGGGATTACACACGGGCTTGACAGAATGTAAACACACAGTTTAGAAGTTGATTTTTTTGCAGTTATTGAAACTCTATTGCAAACATCTTCAGTGCATAAAAACAGTTTTTCTTGCAATTTGTGCCGATATCTTAAGGTATTAGAATAAGTCCTTGAATATGTCTGAAATCGGTGACAAAATTTCACGTTGCTTTAAGCATCACCCTATAAGTGAATGCAGTACACATTGAATTTTTGAACAAGAACATATGATTTCTTAATAAAGTAATTCTGCTATATTTCACTCCGCCATCAGCAGCATAAACATCTGTGAATTAAGTACTAGTTTAAATTCTTAAGAAAAATTGTTTTAAAAAGTGTTTTTTCCAAACAAAAGCACTCTGCATAACCCATAACAAAATAATGCTTAATGTACACTAAAGATGATGTGACCAAAAACTAGCAAAATACCTCGTAATGTCGGACCACTCAGTATCTAGGAGTATCTTTTAAATAACCTTGATCAGCATGTATTTATTTGTGTAGTAAAAAAACTTAAGAATGGGTAATTAAGACAAAACGGGAAATAAGATACATAGGTCAATAATTTATTTCTAAATGAAAAGTCAACGTCACGAAATTCAATCTAATGTAGAGTTTATTCTGTTCGCGGAATTACTTTGTCCATGTGGTTCTATTTTCAAATAGGTTCCAACTGTGGAATTTAAGAACTAGACCTCAACCTCACATTCATTTTAAGCGGTTCAAACGAAATCAATTCTGAATACTTTTTACACCATTAACATGAGAGAAAAAGTAGGAAAGTAAAAGTTATTGAAAAATCTTTGTCGTACGGAAAACCGTTAGGACAATCGTGGTTAAACACATTAAAATCTAGAATGTGACAAATCGATAGTGCGATAGTGCGATATTACGATGGCGACAATGCGATAGTACGATGACGACAGTGCGACAATACGATGGCGACAGTGCGGTAGTACGATGGCGACATTGCGATAATATGATGACGACAGTACGATAACGTGATAGTAGGATGGCGACAATGCGATAATACGATGACGACAGTGCGACATACGATGGCGATAATACAATTGCGACAATGCGATAGTGCGATAAGACGATGATAATACGACGACGACAATGCGACAATACGATGGCGGAAGTGCGATAGTACGATGGCGACAATGCGATAGTGCGATAGTTTGATAGATGGCGACAATGCGATAATACGATGACGACAGTGCGACAATACGATGGCGACAGTGCGATAGTACGATGGCGAAAATGCAATAATACGATGACGACAGTACGATAACGCGATAGTACGATGGGGACAATGCGATGATACGATGGCGACAGTACGATATGACTATCGATATGTTGCCATCGTACTATCGCGTTGTCGCCATCGTACTTTCGCATTGGCGCCATCGTACTATCGCATTGTCGCCATCGTAATATCGCATTGTAGCCATCGTACTATCGCACTATCGCATTGTCGGCCTCTGGATTAATATGTGTAACCACGATGGTCCTTAAGGTATTCCGTATTGTCGAGAACATAATTTTGTCCAACTTGAGACATTTTAAATGATTTGCCAGATTTTAATAGTCGGATGACACAATACAATGTCAAAATAAAAAAGCAGTTCGGAATACCATTCACTGCATACATTTTTCTTATATTTGTAAATTATAAAAATTTGGTTGAAGTGATGACAAAAAAGCATAATAGTTTGCTTCACTGAAATTATATGTTTCTTTGCTAATTGAATTCTTCGATGCTTGTAGATTTAAAAAGATTACCATGACTTTCTAATTTATCATTTATATGTATATTATTATACGGTAATAATACCTGGACGATTCCTGGGCTATGGTCTGAAGTATATGCATAGATGCTAACTTAAACCTTTTAATTAAAGCGTGACTGCCTAAGCTTTATTGAAACGCTCTAGAGTCTGTTTCCTGTGTGGAACCAGTCTTTCTTATCTTTGAGTGAGATCTAAAGAACTCCCCCACAATGGGGATTGAACCCCTACCTTCCGGTCGCTATGCGAACACCATACCCACTTCGCCAAGGTGACCTTATTAAGATGCATGTATGCTGATATAACAAACTGTATATCTTTGCAGAGGATGACGAACTTATTCTTTTTCCAAAATCTTATCAAAGCTGATACAGGATGACAAAGATAAACATCCGCGCAGTGATTCTCAGACAAGATCTGACAGAAGCAAAATAAACTTGTACTTCAACGATTTAAGGTTTTTAATTTAACTTACCTCCCTTGCATAAAATATACTTATTATTTACAGATAATTTTAACGTTGCTCAAATCACACTGCTTCATGTTTGAAACTCATAATTATTTGCTTCCTAAAATAATTGTACACAGTACAAAACATATATAACAAATTCAAAATTGCATATGAGTTAGATGTCATATCCAAATAACTCAAGATTCTTCTTAGCTTCTAAAGTAATTAATTCTTAAAAATAATGTTGATCAAACTTTCATGAAATATTTTAAGCGAAACCTCATCATACTTCGGTCAATACTAAGTTACTTTGAATTCCCGCGCAATGCAATTTCAAATAATTAATCTAGTAAGGAATATGCAAGCTACACGAATCTAACAACATACTAACAAAACACGTTGAAAACCTTTTATGAAACCAAACCCAACTGGAACGTTTCTTGACGATATATGTAACGCCTGTTTATTGTCTTTATTTAGCGTTTTTTAATGTTTAAGCTTATTTTTTAATGCGAAATATGTATTTACACTTTAACCTGTTCTTGCATGATAAAATTGCATGATGGGTTGCGCTCATCCGTTACTGTTATGTCAAAATTGCTGAATACAGAAAACACACAAAGCTATTAATGGATAGTACAATAACATGTACTTATGTAATCATTTTATTTGTTTTGATTTATGTTAAAAATAACGTTTCGCAGCATTTATGTCTGTAATCGTTTTACCTAATGAGGCAAATTTCAAGTATATAAATCCAGTGTACATGCACTGTGTACATAGGTCAAAGATTGTCTTTAAACGCTAACAACAGCCGTACATGTTAAACAAGAATATGCTTTTTATTGTGCATGTAAAATTGACTTAGAACAGCTGAGGACTATTTATGGACAAACGCGAATAAGCAATAAATAGTTGCCGACTTTCAAAGAAAGAAAGTCAGTTCTTGCATTGGTTGCCAAGACAAAACGTGCATAAACGATTTCTAATGGTACAGTTGTTGGATTACATTTCGTGAAAAAAAAAATCAACGCGAAAACATATTTTTAAAGATATATTTCCAAAAAAGGTAAATGTTTTGAATACATAAATATTATAAATTTGATTATTACAAGTTAAAAGGTTGATTAAAAACGTTTTAATTGAATATTGAGACATTGTATCAATGTATTTTGCGTTGATTGCAGAACAAAATTATTTTATTAAGGAGGACATTTCTATTCATAGGATAACACAATATTTGTATTTATGGAATTATGTTATTGAAGTTTAATATCATACTTTAAATTTTACCTCTAAATTTATATACATTCTTCTTAATTGTGCGCTAAAATAAGGGTTTACGGATCTTGTACAATGTGAATGACATAATTTGTCATATGAACATTTGTACCGAGAAACAAAACAAAATTCATTACGTGAAATAAATATAACAAATATTAAGATGGATAAACATGTTTTCTTACGTTTTTTTCACAGATCAACATGCGATTCGTCGGGGTGGTTTTAGTGGTTGTGGCTCTATTTGTGCCAAAGTCCCATCAAGTAAACGGTACGTATTTTGTACAAGTATGTCAAGTTTAATATTGAAACATGTAATGAACTTCGTGTAGTATCGGTTTATTTCGTACCTTTTTACTTTATTGTTACTGCGATATTTTTCCGAATTTGTGCTAAAAGTAGGACAATTTGATCACAATCAATACCAGATCATGTTGGAGAATCAACGAGGTTTTCATGGGTTTACACCCGCGCTGGACAGAATGTATACACACCGTTATCAACTTAATTTTTGCAAATATCCAAAGTTATTGAAATGCATTTGCAAAAATATTAAGTGCATAAAAGACAGCTTTTCTTGCATTTTGACGATATCATAAAGTATAAGAATAAATCATTGAACACGTCTGAAATTGCGTGAAGCACAACCGTATAAATATATGCAGTACATATGGAATTTTTGAACACGAAAACATTCTTATTAAATAAGGTAATTCTGATGTATTTCACCCTGCCATAAGTAGCATAAACATCTGACTTTTATGCACTAGTTGAAATTCTAAAGAAAAAATGTTTTAGAAAGTAATACAAAAAGCCCCTCTTACCGGTTCCCACAAAGTCACGTGATCCTGCACACTGAGATACTGGCTCTTATACGCGGAAAGTTTTTTTCGAATATTTTCGTGTGTATTTCCCTCGGTGTGCAGACTTTTTTAAAATTAACATTTGTTTTTCTATTATAATTATTTAAGACTATATCAATTATTAAAGCGTTATTAATAAATAGATGACATGCAATAATTAAGCGTGTACACAACAAATCTTATATTTAAAATGTATGTGGGTAATTCCTCAATATTCTGTGCAGGTACCACGTAAAAGTAATGTTTGTAACAATATAAGTTGAGTATGAACTATCCATCATTTTCACATGTCTTAGCATGTGTGGTTATATTATCTTTATTTCACTTGTACTATCATTTACTATCATACATGCACATGTAAATCATTTATGTATACATGTACACTGTTAATCAACATATGTCATTCTGAGGCAATATATATGTTCATAAGTGTGAACTTTGTGATTGAATGGTTGTGAAAATGGGTAAAAAAAGATATTTCGTATTGGCAACAAATCTTTATTGTTCTGTTAATTTTCGCTTAAACTTTGATTTGGGATACAGAAAACTATAGAAAAAGAAAAATTGGCGAACATTCATCACTGTTAACATTTCTTAATCTAATTCAGATCATCTCTCCAATGGCTTCGTTGAATCTGGATTCATAAATCCCGGAGGGGATGTCGGTATTGCGGGAATGTCGGTACCGGCAGATACGGGTTTTAACGACCGATTCGGCATTATGGATTCCGGCTCAGTACATGGCGTTAATACTATTGGGTCGATAGTGGAACCCGACATGAACCAACAAAATGTCGGCTTTGTAGGAATGGATCCCGGTTTTGGCGGAAACAACGCAGGTCTAGGCGGTGAGTTTTGATTTTTTTTTTGGAATAAATAAATACGTAAAAACTATTTTTTTCTCAAGTTTTGTTAAGACCAAAAATGTTTTGAACTTACGTTTGAAAGCGGTGACCAAGTATTAATGTTACGTGATGTGTTATATGTATTGTTCTATGTTGTTTAACACGAACGACACCGTTTTCCTTTCCAGCTAATATGTATGTATACATGCTGAATATGGTTACACCCGTTTATTAATGTATTTTGCTCACAATCAAAGGTATAGATGCCTTCAGTGGCAATACTGGTTTCGTCGACCCAGGAACTGACATCGGTTCAACTGAATTTGGTCCTGATTTCGTTTCGGGAATATCCGGCAGTAACTCGCAAGGAATGTCCGTCAGCGGTGGACCAATTTTTGACGCGGGAATTCAAGGTCAGTCAGCCGGAAATTCCTTTGTGGACTTTGGTATGGGGAAATCCACTGGTCACGGCGGTGGCGCCCGCTTTATCGAGACAGTTGCTGACCCAGGTTTTGTAGATTCTGGCATAAGTGGTGGCGTCATCGAACCGCGGATGGATCCTGGTTTTGTTCAGCCAACCATGGATACGGGCTTTGTAGAGCCGCGTTTAAATACGGCCGGGATACGGGGTACCGCCGTAGGAACGTTAAACCTACCGGACCAAAGCTTTTTCGAACCGGAACCCCGTATTTTGTCAGGCAGACCTCAGAAGGGGGGCTTTAATGGCCCTAAGCTGCAAGGTTTTGAACCGGAAGTGCCGTTAACCGCTTCAGGCGTCGCTGGGCAACCACAAACGCTTCTACCCACCTCTGAGAGGTTCTACCCGAAGATGTCCAAGCACCACGCCCAAATTACAACCGTAGTGCGACCGGTGGTACGACCTGTAGTACGACCCATAGTTCGTCCTGTCATTAACAGGGTGAGTTTGTGTTCATAAAACTGTAATAGGCAAATTTCCCAATTAGCATACAATTGCGTCTATACAAATCTAAACATTTTTATGATATCTTGTACAAATGTCCTAAACGGAATTGAGTATTATCAAATTAAAGTAACGTTGTACATTGCCATCTTTATTGTGGTGTTTATTTTAAGATTTTAACGAGATTTTCATTGAAGCTTCAGCTTCACAAAGTGTTTTAGCACTTCTGGCTTTTGCAGGTGGTTCGACCAATTATTCAGCGTCCCGTCATTCAGCGCGTGGTGCGACCTATATACCGTCCAATCATCAAGCAGATCGTCCGGCCAATCATAAGGCGCCCCATCATCAATCGAAACGTCGCGCCATTCATTCAGCCGAGGGTTGATTCAGACATGGGCGGAATAGGCGGAATCAGCCAACCTGTTCCAATGGGGAGAATTGGCGGGATAAGACAACCTGTTTCCATGGGCGGAATTGGTGGGATTAGCCAACCTGTTCCAATGGCTTCCGGAATGTACCGGAAATACCAGAAAAAGTTTTATTAGCGAAATGTGCGGTGGAACAGAATTTCAGTACTAAAAACAATTTGAAACGAAATATTTTATCGTGCACACTCGATTACAGACATAACATATAAAATTTCATATAATTATTCTTATACGATATGTTTATGTATGATATGTATCTTGTCAACGAAACGCTACATCATCACCCTTAAAATCAGCGGATCTCTTATTAAGTGTTTGTATGTGATTATGAGTCAATGTGTAACTATGTGTTTCTGCTATATGCGACATTGACTTTAACGGAAACATGCGTCCAGGTTAAGTCGGTTAGGGTATATACAATATTTCTTATTATCCCTGGTTTTTATGAGACTTCTGATAAGTATATATCATTTGTAATAGAAAAAGACATGATATGATTATTAAGTCTGTATAATTATAATAATGTACTACTATCAACTAAATCAGATTTAAGATAAAATCAAAGAACGTTTTTAAACCATAGAAACCATAACTGTGGCTGCATGAAGATTTTTATTTAATGATATTATAACAAAACAACATGAAAACGACGAACACATCTGAATTTATATCTTATACACAATAGTACAAATAATATATATAAAAACGAAATTCCCTTTTTAAAGTTTCAGGGATAAAATGATTAGGAAGCGTTAGATTATTTAAAAATACGTGTTGACAAGATGTACGTATATTTGAAAGATGTTTACAATAAAATTATTTTTACAGATATCCACGTTATTAAGTTGATCAATACTAAATGTATGATAAAAGTATATAAAATTGCATTGAGATAATTGTTTGTAATGATGATATATAGACAAATGAAAATGTGACATTTGCCTACGCACATGTAAACATATTTGTGAACACTGGTATATCAAAGTAACCTCTCTTGTTAAATATGTTATGCTAGTATGTTAAACACATATCGACGTGTACATATATGCAATACTAATGGCGAATCAATTAATAAACTCCATCTTACACACGCTTGACATGACATGACATGTATACGAAACGCGTATCGTTTTGGGACGCGCTGTCGTGAAACTAACTACAATGACAGGTACATGACGGGCACACGTAGGTCAAAGTCATAATTATAATTATCCTGTCACATGTCTTTAAATCAGCCTGATAACCAGATAACCTAATAACCCAAAAGTTATTAGGCTAGTTGACCTCGAATATTCGTCAGTCGCTCTCCGGTGATATTTATTACTGTTTTACTGTGAAATGGCGTCATTTTTTGACGAAATTAAATAATTATACAAGCGAAATTCGCCTGTTAAACTCTTTTACAATGTAAATGAACGGTGAAAAAAGGCATACACTAAATAAGAAAATTTGTTGGATTCGGTGGAATGACATGATAAATAGAATGATAGGTTTGTGACGTGGATGGAAAATGGTTAGCTGGCTCACCCGATAAATTCGTCCGCCTTGCCAGATAACCGTTCTCCATCCACGCCACCAACCTATCATTCTCTATTTATTTTTCGGTTCTCCCTGTCGAATTTAAATTCTTCTTATTAGTGTATTATTTGTTATGCGGTGTTAATTAGGGACGATTTTAACCATGATTCAGAAAAATTAAGATTTTATAATGTGTAAGAATTGAGATCTTAACAATTATCAATGTGGTTATCTCTATTGAACTTTTATCAATAATTTCGGTTTTAATCACGCTGAAGATACATGTTTCGAGACATTTCATACTTGCGAATTGAACCATGGTGTATTTAATACTACTTGTTTTGCGTTTCCAGTTTTAATCATACTTAAACTAATTAGTTTCTTGCGGTGTTTTGTAACAACGAGTTTTACCATATTTTAGGAAGTCGTGTTTTCGTGCTTTACACCAACTGCTGTTATAATCAAACTTCATATAGTGTAATTAGTTGTATGGTGTTTTAAAGAACTGCGAGGGTAATATAACATTCGTTTTGCTTTCCGATAACGGTGTTTTTAACCATCCGTAAGATTTGTGTGCGGTGTTGAAATACTATTAACATTCGTTTTGATTCCCGATGTAATATAACATTCGTTTTTCTTTTCGATAACGGCGGTTTTAACCATCCGTAAGATTTTTGTGCGGTGTTGAAATACTATTAACATTCGTTTTGCTTTCCGATGAAATATAACACTCGTTTTGCTTTCCGATAATGGCGGTTTTAACCATCCGTAAGATTTGTGTGCGGTGTTGAAATACTGCGAGTTCTACCATGCTTTAAAACGTTTTGTTTTCTTGTTTTTTGATAACGGTGTGTTTAACCAAAATGTTAAATGTAGTAGTTTTTAATAAGTGCGCTTTCAACCATGCTGTATATAAGTTGAATTAACACAATTCAACTTAACCAAACACTGCTTTTCGATAATGTCGGTTATAACCATACTACGATGATGTTAATTTTTGTTTTGTACAGTATTTAACAACGTTAAACAAATACAATGACCTGAAGTTAGGTTAAAGCCGCTTAACATAACAGAACGGTGCAAGTTATCAAATACATATATTGAGTAAAGTTTCAATCGTTGTCATTGAACATTGCAAATTCAATAACAATCTACAATGCCCTTAACATTTTCATTTGTCCAACGTTGTTGAATACACAATGAACATGAATAGGGTTTGGTGGTCGAAGACTAACCGTTGAATACGAATAGGGTGCGATGGACAGAGTCAAAACCATTGAATAAGAATTGATACGTTGGGCGGAGCATAACCATTTCCTACGAATAGGACGCGATGGACGAATTATAACAATAGAAAATAAAAAGGTACCGTAAAAGTTCCAATTAACATAAAGAGCGATTTTGTATTAATAAATAAATAAATAAATAAATAAATAAATAAATAAATAAATAAATAAATAAATAAATAAATAAATAAATAAATAAATAAATAAATAAATAAAATAAATAAACAAACGAATGAATGAATGAATGAATGAATGAATGAATGAATGAATGAATGAATGAATAAGTAAATAAATAAATAAATAATTAAATAATAAATAAATATTAAATCAAATAAATAAATAAATAGATAAATAAATAAATAAATACAAAATAAATAAATTAATAAATAAATTGATAAATAAATAAATTAATTAATTAATTAATAGGTAATTAAATAAATAAATAAATAAATGAATAAATTAATTAAGTAATATATAAATAAATAAATAAATAAATAAATATATACATAAATAAATAAATATTAATGAAAAAATAAAAAAAATAAAAATAAATTAATTAATAAATTAATACATTAATAAATTAATAAATTAATTAATAAATTAATAAAATAATAAATTAATAAATTAATAAATTAATAAAAACATTATTAACTATCTAAAAATAAATATATATTAATAACTATATAAATAAATATAAAACCCCAAACATGATAAAATAGTTACGGGTGTGAACATATTTGCTTCACATCTATATAATTATGATGATATTCAAGATAACTAATGCAGTGGCATCGTTACACAATTATTGAGATAAAATGTTCGTTATAAAAGAAACTCGAATCGATCGACGCCCACTTTTTTATTATAAAAATATTACAAAAATGAGAGAAGCTATGCGAAGAACATCTCTGTAGAAATGAATGAGCGCTCTGAGAAAACGGGACTTAATGCATGTGCGTGAAGTCTCGTCCCAGATTAGCCTGTGAAGTATGCACAGGCTATTCAGAGAAGACACTTTCCGCTTTTATAGTATTTTTATTTTCAAGGAAGTCCCTCCTTACCGAAAATCAAGTTTAGGCGGACTGCTCAGGCCAATCGGGGATGACACTTTACGCTAATGCATTAAGCCCAGTTTTCTCAGAACAAGGCTGAAATGAATAAGCGTTCTTAGCAGTTGCACCGTATGAGACTCCTAGAACGTGTATGCCTTTATTGTTAACCCTTTGCATGCTGGGAAATTTGTCGTCTGCTAAAATGTCGTCTGCTGAATTTCTAAAATAAGCTTTTTCTTAATTTTTTTTTCAAAGAATACTATCAGAATAGCAAACAGTTTGGATCCCGATGAGACGCCACGTTCTGTGGCGTCTCATCTGGATCCAAACTGTTTGCAAAGGCCTTTAAATTTCGGTTCCCGCACTGAAAGGGTTAAAGTCATTACGTTTAAAACGCTATATGATTCGATAACTCAGTGCAATTATAAATAAGGAAGGTCTTTATTCTTCCCGAGTGTATGTAAATATGTGGTGAAGGTATTCGAAAGCAATTTTTGTAAATATGGAGTAAACTTTATATTCTTTATATACTTCTTTCAGTACATTAGGTATTGATCAATTAAATAACGTGGATAGCTTTAGAAATAATTAGTGACACAAATTAAAAATACGATGTATCACTTCATTTAATCACTATTAGAAAACCCCAAATCCGTTATTACGGAATAAATATAATATTTATTTATTTATACAGAATTAGACATGCTTATACTAAGATGCTAGGTTGCTTAGTAGACTAAAGAAAAAAAAAGAAAAACGTCAAAGGGACTTTCAAACAGTAAAATTGATATGGTTTTGGAAATGAAATAAGCGATGCCAATTAGTACTTAAATAACTTCTTAAAGTTATTGCTCCTAATTCCATTTATCCTTAGATCACTTTTCATAGACTGATCTGTATTTGGCAGTGTCAAATAAATGGAAAGGTCACAAGTGGACGAAGCCGAACAAGGAACGAGCTAGCCTGCATGCATTCAACTTAACTTGTCCGTCCTGCAAGCTCTTTTTACAACTCACAACCACTTTAAACATGTTCAATTTTCGACAGACAGCCGTGTACAAGTGTGTAAACAAACCCACTTAAAGTACGCAATGTAAATAGTTGCACTTTAATTGCTTTCCGGAATAGCGATTATCCACTGTATACAGGATTGTTTTAGTTGACGTAAAGGTTGTTATTGGTGCAGAAAATATTCGCAAGGACCTACGTGAATGTATAGCCTTTTAAAGTACGAAGTGTAGACTTATGCATAGAACATGAGATGTATATTACATTTACTATGAATTCCCACAGAACAATTTCAGTGCTATCATGTCTTTAAATATCTCAAATGTGCGCTACTTTAAATAATCATTCTTTTCGATTATTTTGTTGATACGTGGCTTAATTGTATTTACCAGCTTTGGCGTAAACTGAATGTGTACACCATTTTGTTCAAATGAAACGGGCGATCCGATTCTTTTAAGATATGAACAATCGGCCCCACTAGAAGGGTTGAACTGATCATATTTGCCCAGGCATCCAGATACGAATAACGAACCGCTCGCGACGTCATGTTCTTATTGTTTATAGTAATAACATGTTATATAATTAAAATTAACCCGGCTATTCCTGTCCTGTTAAGTCTTTCCAAATGTGAATGTATAAAGTGCACAACACGCAAAAATTATACCAATGGCAAGTACTCAATGTCCTCACATATCGCCCCATGGGTGCAAAAAGGTGCCTTCTAATTTCAATGCCACATGGTACCTTTTTGAACCAAGGGGGCGATATATTTCACACAATAACATATTCGGTTTATCTTCCAATGGAAAGCGTTAATCCGCGGAGACTTTATTTGCTGCTGTTAACATAATTTATAGCGCTAATAACAAATGGTTCTCCTGCGTATTTAAACGTTTTACAGCTCAGTTTGATTATTAAGTGTTGATACGTCGGAATATTAAACACCGAATATCGAAATTGAAAACCACCATGCGTATTCTAACGCCCTAATGTAAACGCGCATATTTGAGAAATGCTGGGATGTATACAACGTGAAAACGAATTGAAAAAAACCCAACAAATTTCGATTGCGAAGTATCTAACCTTTAAGCAACTATTGATTTTGATATGTTTAGTTCTGATTTAAATATATTTCAAGGATTCAACTTTGCGCAAAATTACGGAATCCGGTTAGGCTATGTTTTTGTTTGTGGACCGATGATGTGTAAACAAGGCCATTTAAGCGTCGCGAAAAAGCAACAATCAAACGTTGACATGTCTCGAATTGTTTTGAATTGTCGCTTGCTTCGTTTTAGATTGCCGAGTTTCGTATATGACGTTGCTTTGATGACCTGAACGTTTAACTGGTAAGGTCAATACTGCACAAAGTAGATTCGTTACAGAAAAACTGAGCACCGATGTAGATGAACACCAAACAAGAAATAATATTGAAATTATTACCGGATCATATAGACCTCATTCCAGTTAATCACGGCAATTTCACAGTGAAAGTTTAACGCGTATTACATTGATTCTCCATAAAACCTGCAAATAGTACTTAATTCTGTCCCATGAGTATGGTACTTAATTCTGTCCCATGAGTATGGTTTCCTGTGTTGCTGTTGCAAAACATGTTTACTTCATTATATTTCACCAGAGTATCATTATGTATTCAAAGCATATAATAAATTATCCTATTAATGTCGTATATCCGAAAATTCAACCATGCAAAGGTGCTGTGAATCCAATTTGTAGTGTCCCGCAGCGCTGATGCACCCATTGCTGTTGGTTTACACCATTTACTCTAAAGCATGGGATGAAGAAACCCATTCAAATTATTGAGTGCAGTTTAGATGACTTAATCAACACATTTTGTTGTTGGAGAATAGCTCATTTGAAAAAATATATCAACTGAAAACATGTGCCTCAAATACTGTACAGATACGTTACCAAACATCAGAATTATCTGAATAACATTAGCAGGACCCTAATAATTATTAAAATTATGTTTTTTTTAATTCACATCATATCATATTTCACCATACAGAAATAAATTCTAATACTGCAAGCTTTGAAAAGCAATCACATCGTCCTTAAGGCAAAGAAGTATGTGTTATTCTTTAAAATCGGAACAGATAAGTTACCATCCTTTTTCACTGCACAGCATGTATCCTCACTGAGAAAACTGGGCTTAATTCATGTGCGTAAAGTGTCGTCCCAGATTAGCCTGTGCAGTCCGCACAGGCTAATCAGGGACGACACTTTCCGCCTAAACTTGATTTTCGGTAAGGAGGGACTTCCTTGAAACTAAAAATACCATTAAAGCGGAAAGTGTCGTCCCTGATTAGCCTGTGCGGACTGCACAGGCTAATCTGGGACGACACTTTACGCACATGAATTAAGCCCAGTTTTATCAGAACAAGACACATATAGATACTGGGTCTGGTGTTAGTAACTTTCAAATGAATTCTTTCAAAAACTGATCAGATTTGTGAAATCTGTCAAGTATTTATGGAGCAGCTGATGCATTATAATTTTTTGTTAACAGATACGGTACGAACAGACTTTTGCTAGTTCAAACTCATTTGATAACTATGGGCGATATCCAAGTGATTTTATATAAGCAAATATGCCATGTGTTAAGCAAAACTGCTGGATGGTGTTTTGACCAATATTTCATTTGCTGGGAGGAAATATAAATCTGCGAGAGTCTAGAATACCAGGTCAATTGGAGATATGTGCACATTCTGTTGAAATTAGCAAATAACCATTATTTAAGGTTTGAATATCCATGTTCTGTTATAAGGGAATAATATTTTGTTGCTATATTTATGATATGGAGAAAAATCTATTAAAAATATTATGTCAATTTCTGTTTTAAGTCTATGCCAATCTTGGTAACATATCTGTTTCATATTAGCGTATCTGTTTAACAACAATTCCTGACTTCTAATAAGAAGCTAGGTCAAATCTGCTTTTCAAATCTGTGAAACATGTTTTGTTACAATAAAATATCTTAGTATAAGGTCATAAATAACCGTTTTGGTATGTTTGGAGCTCAAATATGTATAAAATCTATAGTAAAGTGATATTAATCATTTCAGAGTTTATGCCAAAATCAAGCCCTGCTAATTATAATGCACAAAACATGCTGCTTCGGTCACAAAATTGATTGGTCAAATGTGTCAAAACTGTTTGTATGTGTTTTTTATGTGTTTATGTTCAGAATTTTACATAGATTTATATCTTGCAGATGAAATAAACAGATACGATACCGTCTCTTGTCATTGATTTAGGCACTGTTGTATCAAGATGTGAATTAAAAATTACATCTCTGCTTATTTGTGATGTAATCCTAGTAAGGAACACAGGCAGTTTAATCAGCTTATATGTATTGTATTGATAAGTATTGGGTTTGGAATAAATAAACCTAATCAATAAGAATCGCGTTTTAGTACCCTGTATTGAACTTAAATATTTCATTCAAAATGTCTCATGAAGCTTCACGTTATACAATATTTTAGTACTTATTTGTTGTGAGAATGTGAATCAGTCGTTAAATCAGGTAAACGAATGCTTTTATAATCAATATAGATACAAAAACACCTTCAAAAGAAACTTAAAGTATGTAACGTATATGTTCTGCATTAAACTAGAGTTAAGGGCGACTTCTTTCAACAAGAGTAAAGAGATTTTCAGTTAAAGGTTAGGTGAACCAGTATGTTTTCAATGTTATTAATACATTAACATTCCGTAAAAAGTCGTTTTCAGGGCGTAAGTGCATACTTTAGTTTTTTGCTCTGCATCATTTTTATTTGCTGATTTAGTGGAAAACTAATGATAAGGTAAAACGTTTTGCTTTTTTGATGTCATGCACTTTAACGTAGCTTTGCTTTTCCGCTTGAAAAACACGAACTATATTTTATACCGCTATTTCTTATTCGACATCGGTCGCGCCATGCCGACACCTTTATAACATTTTCAATAAACAAACACTAAAAATGCTCAATATATAATTAATTTCTTAAACGTTTTGATTGAATGCAATTGAGTTTGCACGTGTGTAATGGCAGTCAACTCTGTTGTACACAACAGCATATCGTAACTCGTGCGTTAAAACCGAAATTGACCAAATGTTCATTATCAGTACCCACGAACATCAAACGGGTCTTCCTGGTAATGCTATTATATTTATACCTGTTAGCACAATATGTGTTGATAATGACCAACTAAACCTGACAAGAATTTATATGAAATACTTTTAATTGTTATGGAGTACTTAATTTTTTTAAACAAACACACTGTATGTACTTAAAATCGCACCGTTTGTAAGTTATTAATTGAAACAAACCCAATGTGTGCAAATGTAATCACAACGTTGTTTTCATAATTAACAATTTAATTTAACTGTTTCATTATATGAGATAAACATTAGAGTAATTTAGGTACAAAAATGACTTAACCTAGTAATGTTGGTAACACGTTTATATTGCTACGGCTTCGATATCAAACACATTATGACATTATTGCTTAATACAAATGCTCTGTACACAATTGACGAAAATATTATAGATACATATTTTTATATTTTTGAATATTTAACATAGGGTTTGATTTAAATTATATCATTAAATGAAAGAAAGTTGAGTAAAGAAGTCATGTAAATTTTATCTTAAAATTTGCTTTTATAAAACAGTTCTCATGTATTGTGGACATTAATCACTCTATGTTGCTTGTGAAATAGTACATTTTAAGAGTAATAAGATTGTAACAAGTATTTGATCCAAATTACAAATGTAAAATGCTTTTTTAATCGTTCTGACACTAATTTTGTGATATTTATGCATATTCTCAAGCGTTCAATAAACTCACCCTTAGTATTACGCATGTTTTTTGGATGGGTGAGGGTTATTATGATGTTATTTCAGATGACCAATTCTACACACCGATAATAAAAAAATCTTTTATGATAAATTTAATATAATAAATATTACGTGTCTCCTAAGAACTACGATTTAATGTTTACAATTTATCAAAACCAGAAAGCATAGACAAAAGGTTTAAGAGAAGAAAGCATAACATACCTGGTTTCATTTACTGTTGTTATATTATTTAATGACTGATATTTTTGTAAAATGTAATGTTTGATTAGCATGTACATTGCTATTGCTATATCCCTTTAGAATCCTATGAGGATATCCATTGTTTAAATCTCCTGTAACAACTTTGATTTTTGTATGTAATTATTTTCCTATTCCAGATATTGCGTATTTCTATATAGATTTCAATTGCTATTAGTTTTGATAGAATGTCATATAAGTCTTACGATCAATGCATTTGATAGAAACCACGATAGCTTTATGGCAGGAACGTGTTTCTGCGTGTGTGCATGGCCGTATTTCCGAAGATTAACCAGAACACTTTAATTATGTTTGTTGCACAATTGAAAATTAAATCGTCATTGAGTAACCCAACCTGGATAAGCCAAGTTTGCGAAACTAACGCAAAGGACCGATTTTATTTTTAATGTGTTGCAAAATATACTCATTTCAACCGATTTATTATTTTCAATAGTGCAGAAATGCCTAAGGTGAAGTTATCAGCTTTCTTAATCTGCAGGCATGCGTTATTCTTGATAATCTAAATTACATTCACTGATTATTTCTGAAATATTCCTATTGCTAAAACCCTTGGGACATTAAAATATTACAGTGATCCCTACATAATTGTGTCTAAATATTATAATGCTGATATGATGCTCATTGAAGATATTTACACCATACAAGTTAAGATAGCTCTTATTAAGAGACGCCATTGACAGCAATTGGCTTCTTTGAAAATGAACAGAAAATTGATGAAAAAGAAAAAATGGATTTTGTATTTTGTTACTAATTATCTTTTTGCCGATGCAATTACAATAAAGAAGAAAGCTCATTTTAAATATAAGGACTGTTGCATCAGACTATTCCAACTTTACACTAAGCGATATACGTATAATCATGGACCATAATTACATTCACGCAATTCATTAGCACGGATAGCTGGAAGGGAATGATGAACATGTCGAGACTGTATATAAGTTGTAATGAGACAGTTGCAACAACGAATCGGCTGTGCTTTTTATGTTCTCTCAAGGTTGTTTGTCCTACATGAGCATCGTCGGGATAATTATAACATAAACCTAAACGTTCGCAATTGTTGCTCTCATGTTCGCATCAGGCAAACTCTTGGCCGTCCGTACTTATGTGATAACTTCAAGTAGTTTACTAATGAGCTAACATTATTAATTCTCATATCTATCTAGTGTAACATATTAATAAACACACTCATCTAAAAACGTCCTGTATTTTGCAACTCAATGCAATGCTGAAGCGGTCGTGGCTTTACAATTCCAATATACTCAAGTAATGCAATAACCACTAGATCACAGCAGGAACGATGCACATTCAAATGTTTACCGATGTATTGAATTCTCAATAGCGAGTCCGCTACAATGATTCATGCATGTTATGTCGAAACGTTGCTTGTTACGCTATCAGTTTTGTTACAATTTGTTTCAACTTATTCATCATTATTCACATAGTCCGTTCGCTGGAACATGTGTTAATGATAGCAAAGGTTTATTCCTTTAAAGTCGGTCCATGTGAACGCAAATGATATTTAGTTTTAAGTCCCATAAACTCGCTCGTAATGATCGGACATTGTCGCGGGGAATTATAACGGAATGTATTGTCCCACGGTAGATAAAATGAGTATTTTGTATCTCGTGTAATCTATGTTGCCTGACCACATCTGGCGTTTAAATGTTGGCAATTACTTTAAAGGACAATGATTTAGTAATGGTTGACTTTATTTTACGTAAACATTTACGAAATATTCGTTGATTTTGAGTCTTTATGACGCTTGAAACATACTCATTTCAGCTTGATTGCATCGACAGTCTCAGGCTTAATGAAACGCTGTCGAGTTCATTTCCTGGGTAGAGCAAGCACGTGATGTCTTCTGAGGAGATATATTGAAAGCCCCCACGGTGGGGATCGAATTACATTCAGGTAGCAAGGCAGACAATGTATCCACTACTCCACGGCAACCTTTGCGGATTGATATTTGAGGGTTTGATTTAAAATTATTAGTGTTTTTTTTTGCTTTAAAAGAACATTCGTTTTAATACAAATATGCTTAGTATATTTATTACGTGGTTAGAATTATACTGCCGTGTTGTCATTGTAAAGATCCTAGTTACTGCGACTCTAGTCGTCAATATTGTATAATTCCAATCAAGTATAAGGCCAGTGTATTGAAATTACATTTACGATCAGTGGATTTTGTAAAATAACGTGAGATGGCTATGTAATTTCCAATCAGCTATACGAGTTTTGGGCATTGACAATTCAAATAAGCATATCCTAGCAGCTTTTCAATGGTGTCTGCGTAATGTAACAACTGCCCCATAAATGCACAGTCGGGGTTGAGAGTTCTCACAAATATTTCAAATTACAGCGACGGTTTGTTGCTCATTAGATTGAAAACTGAAATGCCAGGGGATGCATTCTGCTGCTAGGAGACATTAGAATTCAATTTAATTTGGGTTCGCTGCGTATTAACGTGTCAAATCTAACACATTCAAGCGGGAGTGAACTCGCGGGTTTGATTTGTAGTTGTTAATAGGAGAAAAATCACAATTTGAAAACCAGGAGAACGAATATGTCTTTAATCATGGGTTCACACATATTCTTACACATGTAAAACGTCTATAAACAAAAACAATAATGTTCAATCTGTTGTTCTTTATGCTTAAAAATAGCATTTTTGTAATTGTTATGTAATGCATAAAATAATATGTTATGAACCCTATATCTTTGTAATTGCAATATCCGAAAAAATAAAAATAAAAATGACATGAGATTATGAATATCTATATAAACTATGACATGTCATTCTAAAAATGTCCACTGCGTCATATATTCTATAAATTACCGCTAAGTCATAAAAAACTAATAAAGATTTGCATAATTTCAGCGTCATATGTCTAATAACTACTCGGAAGCAAATGGATATATAAAGTGCACGTACCGAATAAAATTAGCCCCAGTTAACTGATGTCTCTGATAAATTTTATAAAGCGCATGTGTCAAATTACGGATATTTGTCAACAAGTTTTGTCAAAGTAAAAATGGACTCACAGAGTACATTAAACCGAGTTATTTTAAAATCCTAATTCATGTCTCAATGTTAAAGCTTGGTTATTGATGAATGTGTACATAAAACAGCCAATACTATTTTTGCGTAGATAAACAACTTCATTTAGGTGACTCGGACACTTGTTCTTTAAATTCAATTTTCTAACCGATATCCATCGAAAGTACTTCTTGAAATGAACTGATTTTTTACGAAATGTATCGCTTCATGTTAGAATTGTGCCGATCGGTACCCCGTAATTTCATTTTGAGTTATTTTGGCCTTTGTTAAAATATGAAAATATATGCTGATATAGAGAATAACAGGTTACTGTCCCACTGTTTTGGAATTTATCAGGCGAGGCTTAGAATAATATAACGGCGAGGCTTGCCGTGCCGAGCCTGATATATTACAAAACGATGGGACAGTAACCTGTTTTTTCTGTTTATCATACCACATTTTCCTAAAAATCTGCAAAACAATCCAATTTGTTTATTTAAAATGTACGGGTCACCGCTGATTTTGCTGATCCGGCTTTTACACGTTGACATACATGTAGCAACGGCGTTCGAAAAGACGACACGAATAATCGCTTATTTTAAACATCGTCTAGAGAAAAAAAGTTGTTTGCACTACGAATGGGAAGAGCACACCCGCTTTAATTATAAACGTCTTGAATTGAAGATCATGAATGGACTGCAGCGACAAATTTAATCGAAGAAGACGCTTCAATAAATAGTTTGGGGACGCCAATTTGGAGATGTGCATTGAAATTGACATTTTGATGATGGTGCCAATATTGACATAAGCGTGTTAAATCGTTTGTTTAAAAAGTTGAGGATTAGCATACACTTATCATTTATCTTGACTTTCTGTGCAACACTTGCGATATTTACGATTTATTTCCCATTGATGACGTCATTCAACTTCTGTAGTGCGGGCTGTGGTGATTTAAAAAAAATAACGTTTTTGTGATTTTTGACTTTATACTAAAATAAAATATGTACGTTCTTGGTATCAAATTGTTTGTTTTGTTGAACCTGATTCATGTTGATAGAAAATGTTGACTTTATTGCAAATCTCACGTAACTCCAAACATTGACTGATATAAGAACTTCCTGTTGACCATGATATAAAAAGATATATCAGGCAACGTTATATATGGCAGATATCCATGCGGTGGTATGATAAATATGCTATATGCTAATCAAACACTTTGCCATGACCACGTACATTTTTTTGTATGTTTTTCTTTATTTTTAGCTTTCTTATGAGGTATATACAATTCACATGTTAAAAACTATTATAATTATTTTAATATTGATTTAGTCACATCGATTAAATAAACCTCTTTGTGTTCACTCATCTTTTGAGTATATTAAGATCTTCCTATTTGGAGCATATCTCATATATTTTCAGTTATATTAGAAAAAATCTGTTCAATTTTAATCTACACTTATTAATACATATGACCATGTCATTAAGCTAGAATTTACATTTTTCTCTGAAAGAACCCAATCTCTGATCTAAAATAAACGTTATATTTGTATCCCCCCCCCCCCGATGCTTCCAACCGTTTTTTATTATCAAAACAAAATGTTGCTGTATCTTTAAGATACCAGATGTATGTACAAATATCAAACATGACGTAACATGCCTCACAATCAACCATTTATTTATTTCGTTATCTGGTGTTATATGTAGAATGATGTGCATCTTGTCTGTTTTTTCCTGAATAAAGCATATATTACAATCGGCACAGATTACGTTTCTGCTGACGTCATAACTGTGGTTCAATTACAAATGGATTTTAAATGTCATGTTACATTATTGTTTATGTGTTTAAAGGTATTGAAACCATGTGCATGCTATTTAGTGTTTGACGCTAAAAGATTGTGTACAGACCAATGGTCAATGAAATCGTGCGTAAAAAGAAGATCGAAACCATATTAATATTAAAGGAACATACACACCATTCGTCTCAGCGTGAAATCATTATTATTTACCTGTCGACATAAATTACATTTGTAATGACATTTTATTCAGATTAATGTTTTGTTATTCAAGATTTGATGCAATCAAAGGAACTGTTCAATCGTTAATCAGATTTGTTCATTCTAAACTAAGAATCATGTACCTTTTTTGTTCTAACAATTTGCAGCATAATCAAGCAAGTGTATAAACTGTAGCATTCAGGAAATATGATTGAACTTGAAAATAAAATTTTCTAAGTCGTCAAATGCATGTATATGATCATGTTAACAATCCACGATTCCAATGTGAATTATGAATCAAAATTAATACCCATATACCAATATGAACACAAGATAACGTAATAAAATAAATTTCATACAAAACACTTAATATTTAACTACTTTGATATTGAAAATCATTGCAAACTCGGGGTTTCAAAGGCTTTGTTATTTTTTAAAGAGATATATATTTTGCGATATGGCTAACTCTATCCTGATATTTACATAAAATAAGCCCATGTACACGCACCAGAAATCCAAATTTAGTCCTAAGAATTTTCATTAATGAGGAAGGTTTGATGCCTCATAGAAAACCAACAAGTGTATACAAAGTGCATTACGAAGGCGTGGGGGAGGGGGTAATTATGTTGCAATAACAAGGATTGATATGCGTCTTCCAGATACCACCTGTCAGTTCGTTGAAAGTGTTGATCCGCTAATATTCACTCACTTCGGAAGATTAATTTTACTTTAAACATTAATAATTGTCCCGTAATCGTCATACTTGACTGAAATTTATCCAATGTGAAATTCTTAAAAAACGCCCTTAAAAATAGTTGTAAAATATCCATTTTGTAAACATCTTTGGTTCAATTAAAATGCATTTAAAAGTGCAGTGATTTGATATTGTGTCTGTGGTATATAACAGCTCAATATAGTTTATTACACTTGGATGTCTCTAATAATACTGATAAACGGAAAAAAAGCAAAAAAGGTCGGGCTATCTTTTTAACTTTTTAAAAGGTTGGTTACCAAAAACGTTGCATAACACAGGCTTCCTAAAGCTGTCATTACCCATCATGTTTACACTAATCAATCTATGTATCATGAACGAAATTGTCCTCCGTTTCTGATAAATAGGAAGGTCTTTAAAAGATATCAAAGGAATATGAGGAAAATATAGAATTACATTTGAAGAATTATCTTATGTTTTAACTGTTGTTAATGATGAATTATACGAACATCCCCAACAATTTTTGTGCAGTTTGTTAGCGTAGCATGTTAATTCGCTGAGCATAATTGCATGCTATGGTTGCCGATAATTATGCAGTATGTTGAGAAACCACCATTATCCAACAACACGATCAAATTTCTAGATCACATGTAATTAAGGGATGGTTGTACAACGGTCGTTTGATGTTGTCTTGAAATGTTGATGTAAACGAGGACGAGGTGGTTTTTTTTAAATAATTTTTAATCCAAGATAAAATCTAGACTAAATATTACATGTCTCTTGAATTTAAGAATTTTAGATATTTAAGCTCTCTTGAACTCTTTAAATAGCTTTTTAACATATTTATATCAAACGGATTGTATCGAAATTTCGAGGTCTGACTCAAGCCAGTTCCATCAGTAACAGGAACTTTGGAGACAAGTTCTTAACGCTCCTAGAGTTGATATCAAACTGCGGACCTTCTAATCGCAGGACTAACACTCCTTTTGTTACAAAAAGATTTCGTTGGAAAGTGTGACGAGATAGCTACATAACATTTATTATAATGTTATTTAATTGTTAAATGTAGTATTACCATGACAAGATGATTACAAAGGGTGTAGGTTACAAGATATAGGATAATGCATCGTGGTTTAGTCCATAATATATCTTGTTGCACGTTCAGTTTTTCTTTGATATAAAGTAACATGAACATAAAACACGATTAAGTTGTACTCATAAACGCTCTTCTTATTATTTAATTTATCCAGTGTACAAATTAATATAGTTTTGGCTTTGGCTTCGTGTTTGACGCCTATGTCACTGTGATTCATCGACATTAAAATACATGCAATGCATATAATTACTGATATTTGATAATTCATTTTACATAATTAAATTATATGTATTTTTCATTTTACATCAGTTATATGGAAAGGTATAACCGTGCACTTCACTGACTGTTATTTCCTTTTAAAGAATTGTAGTTATTTTTGTTCGACTGGTTCGATTCTAACGAAATGTTTACATTACATAGCGCACATTACAGCTCGGCTAGAACTTATATAATTTTATACTAATAAAATTCTTTAAGGACCGCATTGTAAAATACGGATTTTCTTTTATGGTGTAGCTGGTGTAGTTTTGCTTCATGCGTATTTGTTAACCTTCATTCCTTTTTGTTTTTGTGATGATATTATGTCCAATAAAATGCTACTAGTTAATTGTATGACTTTGGGGAGTGAAACTGATTAAATATAAGACAAGCTTTGAAATGTGCAGCGAAAGAGTCATAGTCTTGGAAATGGTAAATCAGACACATTTGATGTCAATTATTTTGGTATTATTCTTGTAGATACCAAGACATATATGACTGTCCCGAAAAAGTGGAAGTATTATGCATACAACGCCTTTTATTCTGCGAATGGATCGTCTTTTTAAAAGGACTCTATTACAATTACAGCTTATTCATAGCTTGTTCATCTGGATATAAACATATAGATGTAGATACTCTCTTTATTTAAAGTAGCTGATTCAATATTGTCTACTTCTAGGAATCTTTTTTTTTCTATCAGAATTCAAGACCCTTTGACCAAATTTTATTTCAGTTTATTTTCATGCGATCCTAATAATTTCAACCATTTACTTTTCAAATCTTAGTATTTCAAAACATGTTTGAGACAAAATTGGTAAAATAACACATGCATTTGCATCATGACGACACCCGTGCCTTAGTTAAATTATCAAATAAGAAGTTAGTGACTCGCTATTAGTAAGATTGTACTTGCGTTTTTCAAGTAATTTGGTTAAGGAAACATACCATATAGGCAATAATGTCAAAAACACTCATCACAAAATCAATAACTTCTTATACAAGATGATTATCACAAAATCTACGGTACATATGGTTAATAACATATAAAGGTTTATGATACTTATTGAACATACATGTTTCTTTGGAAATAATTAAACGAATGCACATATAATTATTCTTCAGAGAAGTTTATGTCTCCTTAATCTATGTGACCAATAATCGGAATGTGCGTCACACAACATCAATGCGATTAAGTTTTTAATGAATAAGCACCTACGTACTTCAAGATTGTGGAAAGAAGTAAACATAATTATGCACATTCGGTCAATCTTCAATTGACATGTCTAGACGTTCACGTTCGAGATTATAGACATTGAATACATAATGACACACATGCAACACCTTGATTCACACGTGTTCACCGTATATAATTATTATCGTGAATAAACTCATTAAGACGTTTATACAAGTAGCATAGCCTGATCCATATAAAAGTAGGTGTATTGTTGTTTACCCATTTATGCCTAGCGTCTAGAAAATGCCGGGGCAAACAGCGTAGACCAAGATGAGACCCCGAATGATGCGGCGTCTCATCATGGTATGCGCTGTTTGCTTAACGGAATTTTTGTATAAATGGGTTAAGCAAAGCTGAACATTGGTTGGTGGTCTTCAATTATAAAGGCTAACTGTTCATGTAGGAACTATTGATCTTTAGACTGATATGTGAACATATATTACGATATATTTGATAACCCAGTCAATCGGTTGACTTTAAATATCATATTTTATGTCAAGAGATGAACTTCTTGTTGCGCACAGCTAAGCATACACTACCAAAGCCTTTTTTTTAAATACACAATGCGTATGATGGGTTAAGCTATCTACCTCATCTGTTGCACTGACCTTGTTATTTGTAAAGGATATTTATTCATTGAAATTAACATTCTTGGTATTTTTATAATAAATATGGACGAACGTTTAGTGCCTTACATCTAATACTTAATCACTTTATTGAACGTGTAATAATCAGGTCAAATGTAAATCTTTATTGTACTGTTTAAAATGAATTTACAGAAAATCACCTTTTACATCACGATTTAAGTTTATGTTAATTAGAGTAATTTTCTAACATGGTATTGAAGTATGACCATGCGTTATAAAATACATTTAATAACTATCGCATCACAAATCAAACGAATTACGCGGTTCACTCGAGTGTTGTCCTTTGGAGTTAGTTGTTAATTTGCATTTAATCTAGAGTTAGGAAAATGTTATTGAATTGCACATTATAACTATCCTCTAATACTACATGTTTTATAAGCTATCCCTTCCGACTTGATTTCTTTGTGGTACGAACAATACGTGCACGATTCGTGTCCAATGTCGTCTATGATACATACGATTGAAAGCCACACTTAGGGATAATCGGTTGATCTCAACAGCAATAAGTCGGAAGAAAAATGCAACCTTATGATTGTCAATATAAATAATTGCAGATACTAGTTCAAAGGCAGTCTTCTGCATTAATGAGGGAATAGTATTATGCCTGATGTGAACAGAATAATTCAAAGTTTTAAGGAGGATTACGTGTTGTTACCAAAATCGTTTGGCTTCAAGATGTAATATTTTGGAACGTGCGTACTGAATTTGAGTTAAAAGTTGTGTTATATAAAATTATAACGCATTTTGGGGGTAAATGTCTTCTGTCTGATCATTAAAGTCTCTGAGTAAGTACATTATCGCGCGTTTTAGTATGACAAATGTTTTATGCAAAACTATTTTTTCCTTTCAATTTATCATTTTGATGAATTTGTATAGAGCTATATACTGTTACCCAAAAATACAGTTTTATTGTGAGCATGTGTATGTGTTTATATCATCTTAATTTACAATACAATGCAGCTAGTGTCGCTGCATTGACGATATCAATTTATCATGAATTTATTCGATGAGTTTAAAAAAATAGTTTATATTGTTTCTATGAGGTTTAGAGAAGGCTTCATTCTTTAATGCTGTTAATTGAGCGTTCTACGTTTGTAAAACCATTTTTATTTATTTTGTTTGCGTTATTTGTATGTGTGGAGTCATTTTGGTACGTCTGGCTGTAAAACAAAAGTCTTCTATGTACCGTGTATTAATTCTTCAAATGTGTTATTATATAAATCACAAATGCAAATTTTTTTTCAGGCTGTATTTGTCTTAAATAATTGCGTTATTGAAATTGACTGTAATTGTCTGCATTCTGCATTCTCAACTCTTCGTCTATTGTAAATAAGATATAATACACACATGATTATAAACAGTCAAATAAAAAACACACTAGTAAACCAGATTTGTTTTGTCGCACAATTGTTTAAAATGAAGTCCCCTTAAGTAAGCACATCAAATGAAGTCATATGTTCTTCTTTTATGTTTCAGAGGGTCCTGAATCCATTGAATAAGTCCAAAAACCAGCTCAGGTTGACGCAGCGTCATAGTAAATCCTGTTAAGACAATATACAATACAATTGTTTGTGTTAAGAAGTTATATACAGGGATTTTACCATAATTCTTGTGTAGTTTTCACAATAAGTGTATGCTTTTGTGCTCTGACAAATCAAACGTATGTCACAAAAACATATAATTATTGATGCTTGTCATTTTTATTTTTACCACTATCACTTGATGTTCTACTAAATTAATAATAGAATTAGCGGATAACAAAATTGCATGTAAAAACGATGTTTTTATTTTGTATGTTTTTCGCTGAAGCTGTAAAGCCTTTTTGTGTCATTAATGTGTTACGTTGATCAAAGAGTTACATCTTTAAAGATATGCTGTGTTTTATATGTTCTGAAAACCATATACCCCAGTGTTTTGTTAAAAGTTAGTTTGGGTAGTATTACTTAAATATTTAAATGAATGTATTGTAATAACAACGATGCACATTATTCATTCATATTTTCTTTGAACAATAAATTATACAAATGTTCAGTGAAGTGTTTTAAAAGTTGGATATATCCGCAGTTATATTTGAATATGCGATAAAATGGCGCTTCGTTTTAATTGTATGTGCTTTGCAAGAAAGAAATCATAACTAAAAAATAACATATACCAAATTCATGTCAAACTTGAGCGGAAATGTCGACAAATCATCGAATTAGTCTCGAATCATATGTTTATTGGTCTGTTGTGCATTGAAGTTCAAAATTAGAACAGTTTAAAGTCGATAAAAAGAACACACTACAAAGTTCGTTTACAAATAAATAGAAACAATATTTTTATATAAACAAAATAGCCCCAAAATAGATAATTCAATACATTGTTTTTAGAATGAGCGGAATGACCAAGAACTGTCTATCGTTTATATTATAGAGAAGCACAACTTGCCTTCAGGCTGCCTGAAGGACATTACTCGTGAAGACAACACGAGTTTGCACTATTAAAGGCTGTTTTTTCAACGGATATTTCCTTATTGCACTGCTATTTGAAAGCTAAACGAGTTATTTTCTGGAAGTGCGAAGTCGGGATAAATATAAAGATTTTGCACACTTTACAGCAGAAACAAACAATAAGGTTGTTATTTGTATGGACAGGCCCACATATCAGAAAGCAGCTCGAGAACTACTGGGAAATTAAATTACTATTCGTGGACGAGCGTTTTAAAAAAAATGAGTTTCAAGCCAGACTTTAAAAAAACAAAATGAAAACACGTAAGTGATGATTTAATTATCTTGCCAAAAGAAAACATTCACAGTAAACATCGTTTGCGAGTTGAATTAAGTAGCAAATATACACAAAATAAAAGTTATGACGCACCACGGTCTTAATAAGCCTGTACTTTTAAATTAGAAAATACAAATTGCATCATGAACTAAATAATCTTCTACGTTTGCATCGGACTCAATAATACATTAAAATATGGCGCGTGTAAGGAAAAGCACATGCCTTCAAAACCATATACGTTATGTAATTTATCTTACCATAAAACTTTTTTGTGATTATTATAATAAGGTAGACAACACACAAGTTTAAAGTAATCTAAACAAATCAAAAACTATGTTTTCTTACGGTCTAAATAATAAACTGCTGACAAATTAAAAACTATGATTCCTAACGGTCTAAATAATAAACTGCTGTTGACATATAGAACATAAACATAATTTACATATACAATTTGATGTTTGTTTATTACTATGTTTTTTTTATAAATTATATTATTACTAATAGACTGTTGTATCATCACTGATCCATCTTTGTATTATGTATAAAGTAATATTATGTACTATATATTTTTCCGCCAAACGACGTTACGTTATTGTATGACGTTGACGTCACTTCCTTTGTATTTGTTTATATGAATGTACTACTGATGAAGGCTATGGCCGAAACATGTTTAGTACCTAAGACATGTTAATAAACAGTGACGTGTTTGTACGATTTATTTTATTTAATCAAAACTGGCTTCAAATTCAAAGTTATCTTTTGGAGCATTGTGTTTATTCACAGCAGTAGTCCGTTATATAGTTTAGCTATACAATTACGAATTCAGCTAAAATAGCTTAAGCTCTGGCGAACTACATATACAGCGGAGGGAGCGGAATAAATTGAACTCTTATCAGTTATGACTTCCCGTGAAATTTTTAGATTCATTCGTATATCATTCAAGTGTTAATACAAAATAACACCATAACATCACAATCAAACTGCAGCTTCTGACGAACATGATTAGTAGCTAAACGCATATTTATTTGCATCAAGTAGTTAACTGTTCAAATAAAAGTCATAGACTATAAAGAACCTGTCACAATAACAGTTTATTAAATTAAATAAATATTACCTGACCCGGTCGTTCAAAACCTGATTACATTTACCCCTTGTATTTATAAATATAAGTATGATGATATTTGACAAAAGGTAACTTTTCATCCTTTCACTAATTGCGTATTTAATTACAATAAGCTCTCTTATTTAATTTACTTTACCTTAATAAAATCATTTACTCAATGCAAATAAAGTAAATCATTTAGACAAATCAAACGGTAAAGCTATACGAAAAGCAAGGTAATATATCTCGAAAGCTTTATATCAATACTATATTAATATATATTTAAAAGACATATAGATCTAACACTAAATTCCAATAACTTTTCCATAAAAGGATTAGAGTATATTTTAGATTCAGAAAATGTTGTTGTGTCAAGATTATTCGCTATTTCAATGGACACATAAACGCATCTGCAAACCTTTCAGATAAAAATTATGATAATTATTAAGGGCAGTTTTGGTCCAATTTCTTATAATCTTCATCATTTTGAGTTTACATCATATGTTAATGTAAACGTCTTAAAAAAACAAGTGGTCATGTTTTATATCGACAATGTTCTAAATAGCTTACAATTTTAGATGAAAGAGTTTTACATAGCTTTTCAATGACATATTTCAATGTATGATTCTCATAGGGACATAACTACAACGAGGACGCCAAAAACAATTCCAATTTACTCTTGGATATATTCCTGTTTACAATATAAAACATATACACCAGTAGTGTTGAGAAAACATGAACATAACGTTAAAAAATATTGGCTGAAGACGTTAAGTTTATCTTTGATTGGCATTTAGGCAATACGTATTATTTTTACAGATTAGCACATAGATTGAACGTGTGAGTTTTTCCCGATGAGAGATGAAAGATGAAGTAAAAACAAGTCACAGTTGCACTAATGTGGCTTGAATCTTCTCAACTTATATAGCTTGTGCATGAGTAATTGCGATGTCATGTGTTAGTGTACGACTTCTGGTCAACGTTTATAATTGAACAAATAAAACAAAAAGGGGAGTTTACCTATCAGGATGGTAGAAATTGTTTAGGTGCAAGAATGTGGAGGTATTATATGTAGCAGCAAGCAGGAAATAAAAACAAAGCGTCAAGCATGTAAAATCTAATTAATTAAAGAAGGAATATTAACAGATTTATTTTTTAAGACTCATGCATATATTCTGAATAGCAATTAAAACCGATATGCAATAAAACATGCGTTTTTAGTAAATATAAAACATGCCTCAATTTAAAGATTGCTACATTTTTCTTATGTATGTTTTCAACACGAATTTCCCATGTGCGCACAATGGCATTCAAAGTTTAACCCATTACCTTTAAAATTGTATGAACTCGACAAAATCTGATTTAAGTATTTATTATAGGTTAACAATATATGTTTAAGCAAAAGATTATCGGTTAGGCATTGTTTTTAAATACAAATGTATTAATGGACATGTGGAACATGCATACACATGGTAATAACATTCGAAGCAAGCGCTATATGAGTTGCACTGGTTGCCGATCAAAGCAAGGATAATCTTTAAACTACTTACGTTCATGTACAAGTGCTCTAATGATGAGGCCCCGACTTACCTCACTGAACTTCTCACAAAACAGATTCCAGACAGACAAGGCCTGCGGTCATGCGGCATTAACATGGCCTCATATGACGTTCCGTTCAATAAGCGAAAGACATTAAGTGACAGGAGCTTCAGTACAGCTGGGCCAAGACTTTGGAATTCATTGCCTCAGGATCTTAGACAATCGGATTCCTTAGAATCTTTTAAGAAGAATTTAAAAACTTACCTTTTCCGTGATTTTTATGCACTTTTCTGAGATTATGTATTTTAATCGAAATACCGTATACGGTTCAATGTTTAAAATAACCCCGATCGTATCTCTTTTACCAGGTTTATAATTGGTTTATTATTTATATATTGTTTAACGTGTTTTATTTTCAGCTTATTGTAAAACTATGGTTCAATGTTCTATATAACCCCGATTGTATCTCTTTTACCGGGTTTATAATTGGTTTATTATTTATATATTGTTTAACTTGTTTTATTTTCAGCTTATTGTAAAATTATGGTTCAATGTTTTATATAACCCCGATTGCATCTCTTTTACCAGGTTTATAATTGGTCTATTATTTATATATTGTTTAACTTATTTTATTTTCAGCTTATTGTAAAACGCCATTGAATATGTATTTTCAGAGTAATTGGCGTTTAAGCAAATAAACAAGTTTCAACATGTAACGTTTAAATCTATTTCATTTTTGCAAGCATGTTTTTTTCCATGTATATGGCGTTGTCGAAGTGTAAGTAAATGTTAGAAAAGATGAAGGCAACCTGAATCCTAAATCAATTGAAAATAAGAAAATGCTTTTTTACATAAAAAATGCATCATAATGGCAGGAATGGTGTTCATTTCATTAAAAAAAAAATTATGTGAAAAATTAGTTTTCATGTTTATGCTCGTAAAAACTCGCTGATAATGCAAACTACACTATAATGTAACGCTTTGCTCGTATTGACTATTTAAATGACGTTTATTATGCCGATCTACTTATATGCATCAACAGATTTCGCATACATAAACCAAACAAAAACATTATATAAAATCGATAGTTGTACACAATTTCCCCACTTGTATTTGTTGTTTTGTCGGCATAACATTAAATCGAAAAATCTTCATCAAATGATTTCTAATTTAATTGAATTGCCATTTAAAAAACTCGAAGTATACACATACCGACCATATCTTCGTCTTTACCCTTTACCACTTAGATACGTATTTTGACGTGTTTGCAGTCCCTGAGAAAGTTAAATGTAATTGAAGACCTTTCTTACTAGATTCAAGTTTTAAAGGCTTCATTTCCAAGCCTTATAAACTGATTAGCAGCAAACAGCATAAAACCTAAACACACTGGAAGTTGCTCGCAGGCTGTTCTGGTTCTATTCTGTTTGCACATGTTTGCACAATTTTCACTTTGCCTTTGAATGAAAAAGGGTTAAATGTACCTAAGCCATTCGTTTTTGGAAGGGTATTTTTCTGTTCAAAACTTTCGGTGTTTCCGTCTTATAAATGTTGAATACTTTTTTATATTCGTTGAGGCTTACGGACGAGAATATCGTACTATTCACGAGTTACGAAAACAAATCTTGTGGTGTGCGGCAAACGGTGGTTCCTATATTCCTATTTCTGCCTCTAACGTTCTCCTTCATGTTAATTATTCGAATTGAAGCTGCGTTTCAGACAAATATAGACTGTATTATCTTTAATTGATTATACTCTTCTGTTGACTCGTCGTGTATAATTTACATCTTGTTTTTACAAATAACCTTTCCTAGTATACTTATTCTGGACTGGGCCAGGGTTTCAGAAAACTCATTTATCTTGCAACTAAAATTTAAGCAGTTTAACTAATTACGTAATGGGTTGAGACCATAAACAAAAATAAAAATGCGTTAGTTATATTTGCTTTTTAAGTTTTGTAGAGTGTTGTTTCTCTGACGAATAAACAGTCTCTCTATAAGCAGAGGAAACAAAGGCTGTCCAGAAAACATACATTATTTGTTCATTAGAACAGTCTTATAAAATAGAAAGAAAGGAATACGTAGTTTACAATTATTTTATTTATTTCATACTATACTGAGATGTTATGATTTTGTACATGTAGGTATGTGTTGTAGCTGCTAATTGTTTACTTTG
The DNA here is from genome assembly GCF_020536995.1 of Dreissena polymorpha. Classification (NCBI taxonomy): domain Eukaryota; kingdom Metazoa; phylum Mollusca; class Bivalvia; order Myida; family Dreissenidae; genus Dreissena; species Dreissena polymorpha. Next base: position 85,071 of record NW_026273345.1, on the reverse strand, counting down.
TATCCATTTTATTAACATATTTGGGCTGACAAACCTCAGTACGTAGATCTGACAACTTATTAAAGCACAGAAGACTTGTAGTATCTAAAAAACGGCAAAAAGACCTTGGAATAGCGGTTATCTAGACACACCTGTAATATTAAGGGAGTATAATTGCGCCTGTTTCATAGTTTTTTATAGTTTATTATTTTTAAGATTGCGATTCACATAGATTTCATCGTTGCGTTTTATAATTAAAAATCGTGTTTAGAAGATCAATAAAACGTTGCTTTGAGAACATTGAAATGCAACATTAAACAAAATACCATACATCACTGTTCAGTGAAACCTTAACAATTATTTTATACGTACGTAATTTAAATAATGAATGAACGATTGCAACGTCCATGTTAGTACATAACTGTAAAACGAAATGATTAAATATTATATATTAAATTTTCACAGAATACATACCGAAATTATCCATTAGGTATACATATTTTACTTATACCCTTACTAAATGAACTTTATGTCTATTTAGGTAGACTCTGTCTAAGCACGTTGATTGTCACAATAACATTGATGGTTTGTGTTGCAATATAAATAAAGACAGCTTACCAAATGTCACTTATGATGTCTATTGAAATCAAAGCTCACAAACAATTGTCAAATAACAACTTGCCAACAAATGATGTATACTTGTGTTTCCACGTGTATACATAAGGCTATTTTGGTCTAGAATGTTGACCAAACAATGTATGCTAACGGCATAACTAAAGGGTTGTTGCATTAAAAGTTCCAACTTCAACATTATTGATAGTGTGTTCTGTGTTATCGATGTGTAAATGTGTCTTTTTTAAAGAATATCTGTTTGCTTAAGTAGAGATCTAAAGTTCCACAAAACCGTTTCAACCCCATTTTTTTGCATTGATCGTTATCGAAGCTTCGATCGATAATTTTGCTAATGATACATTGTATAAGTTTTATTTGTTGTGCTTAGTTTAGTTAAAAGGCAAATGGTTATTTGCCTAAATAAAACTCAAGCATATGTTGACAAGACTTTATCCCAATCCCATGATAATATTACTGTAGTTATATTAGTCGTATATATCATCGCTTTGAATGCGTCAATCAAGCAATATGCGTCATGAATAGAATAGAGCAACAGTCGCATCAGTAATTTCAAAGTAAACATGGCTTTATACCGTCCAGATTTACCCATTTATGCCTAGTGTCTAGACATCCCTAATTTTGGAAATAAATTGATCCGATTCAGAAGAATTGGAGAGTCAATTAGGCATAAATGGATTAAGAAACAATATACTAATTAACATTCAACTAACTTAATCGAAAAAACACTAGAATTACAGTGCTTTGATTTTGGATCTTAGTCATAGCAAAGCATATTAGAAATGGTGGGGTTTATTAATTAATTTCATTTAAATGCAATTAAAGCTGCTATCTATGTTAACCATCACGTGTCTTTTGGCACGAGCCTTTAAATAAGTGAATTTGTATTCCAGAGTACCTGTAAGGTTCATGATGTGACCATCGACATTGGCACACAATGTAAAATATCATTGCGTTTATGAACATTTAAACGAGCATGACATAATGTCAACAACCGAAATTAAAAAAGTGTAATTTGAATTCAATATGCATTACCTATACAATTACATATTCTTTTCATAAAAAGGATGGGTAGAATGTATTTTGGATTTTTGTTTGAATGCATTAGATTTACAAGGTTATGACTTATAACATGTTATTCGGGTCCTTACAATTTAACAAAAATAAACAATCATGATGTTAGCATTATGTCATCGTGCCATCTTCAAAACACCACTTATTTCCTTATGGTCAAATATCATTTAAGAACATCAATTTATGGATTGTTATTTGTTTTAATTAATATTTATACTTTGTGATAACCTGTTGAGTGTTAAGCGGAAAACGCAATATAACAATGTTATAGTCTTGTATATATTTAAAACAAAAAACATCCCTTACAACTTATTTAAAGAAACTAATAAAGAACCCCACGTTTTAAAGCAACAAGATGGTCTGTCAACCACACGCCTCAAATAATTAACCACATTCGTTTAATACATCCTAACAATTAAAAAAAAAAAAAAAAAATATGTACGTTGTTAAGTGTTGACTGTCATACTTTAAATGATTTCGAATTCAAATATAAAATTAGCGATTAGAATCCTAAAATCACCATCATTTAAATCTGCAATTTCTTTGATGCGTGTTTTTACGGTGTCGTGCATAGGCAAAAAGTTTCAAAAAAGGTCATAACCTCACGTAATACTTATTTGAATGTATTGATGTTTACATGGCGCTTCGTTTGTTTTCCTTAACTGTGTATGAAACCTTGTCATGACATCTACACGATGTAATTAAGTGAATAATATTGCAGAATTAGATTATTTACTTTTTTACTGGGATGACTCTAAAAGAAATAATCAAATAACTGTTTTTCTCAATTTCATGTCTGTATGAAATTATTTTCTTATTTGTACAATTGTCGATGTCGCTATTGATACATTTAGTGGCATTAATTGCTTACCTGATTGTTTGTAAAGACAAGCATTTATGGATGTCTGTCTTCAAAGTAGAGATAATTACTTTGACTAGGCGCATTTATAGGCGAAGTCGTTTTGAATGCTTAAGGTAATGTGAATGTGCATTCTAATTACGTTTTTTTTGTTTCAATCTAATGCGTTATGTGCGAATTAACCCGTTTTGCATTTTTGCTGTGCAAAATGAAACAAGATTAGTACTAAAACCAAGCGTATAACCAACTAAGGAAAATAGCACAACTGATTTCTTGTTAATAACATGTATAATAATAATTACAGTGTTTGTTAGGGATACATAGTGTACGTAGAAAAGTTTCTGAGTAATGTAACAGGGGTTAATTAATGCGACATAATTCACTGACAATTTTCTATTAAAGTCACAACATTGCAACCGGGAGAGATTGTGAGATAATACTCTCGAGCACTTGGTAAACTCTCCAGCGTACATAGCGCCATGGTAATGAAGGTTGAATCATGAAGCGTTTGAAATTTAATGCAACTTGGTGGGGAAAAAACAATCAGACTTGTTAAACTGTTTGTGATTATAAGATCATAATATTTATTCGAAATTTGATTTTAGCAAGAGTTCGTCACATATAGTATAGACCGAGACAGAACGCATCAGTGTGTTAACCGATTCGAACTAAGCATAACGTAACTAAGACTAATTCACATTGACATTTATGAGGATTAAATCGTCTCGAAAAATAGAGCTTATGCATTATGTAATTAAAATATGATGTGTTGTTCGACTACCTATCGTTTAATGTTATTACTTTAAAAAGTAAGACACAAAGAAGTTCAATTACCGGGAGGGTAAGAAGAAGCTGTTTTAGTGCAGGAAGAGATATATATCTTAAGTAAACACAAGCACGAAATATAACAAGAAGTGTCAAGCATGTTTACCATGTTTAAAGAAATTATTAGTTATCTAGAGAACCAGTTCGGTTTGTAAAAGGGTAAATACAAAATTTAATTGATATTATTACAAGACATGATGAACACGATCTGGAATTTCAATTTATGGGACATTGCTGTGAACTAATTAGGTTTCGTCCGTATTGACTTGTTAAGAAACCCAGTTGGAACAGATTGGGCAGTTATGTTGTTTATTTATTTGAACCAATTCTAGCCCACGTTCAATTTCAAAACAATTGCTGAGCTATCATCAATTTAAGATCGGATTCATTGATTTTATACGATGAAAAGTGACGTATTGTCGCATGCTGTGAAGTTTTAAACTTAAACTGATAATTACTTTGTAACCATGTTGGGAAAGGGGGTCGGGTCCATTTGGATTGGGAAAAAAAGCGGCGTCGTCTTCTGCATAGTTGTCTTTGTTATCATTGCCAACGTTATCACAATTGTTGACATGTCGATATTGTCTATTTGCGAAATTCATTGATTGATTTTAAGTGAAGTGTTTTTCAATGAAATTGCATTAGATTGAAGTGTTAATATAACTGTTTGATTTGCATCAAACTGAGACCATATAACTTAGACGACATTTAATAGATGATGCTCATTGAAAACTATCGAAGTTGTGGACATAAACCACTTCAGACAAATTTATCTGCTTACGTCATACAAGTTTGGCAAATATTTTACTATGGTGTTGACCCTTTAGTAGAATTTGCTCATATGTTTTATACTTTTTCAATTAATATACATATATCACTTCATTTGAAATGTCACTCTAAATATGTGCCGTTATAGGAATATAAACATATAAATATAATTTCCGTGCTATTGAGCTAATAACGATTTTAAAAGCAATGTTATGTCTTCTTTCGTTTAAATCTAATATATTGTCTTGTGTCATGCTTTTTACGGTATCATATCTTTCATTTCTAAACTAAAATTACAAAATCTATTGGAAAAAAGCATTTTGGTTATTATTTCAGCGGCATAGCTGAAATTGACAAAAAGTTAATTTTGTAATTACTATTAGCCTTATTGGTGATGTTACTTATATAAGTAATAAAAGTGTCGTTAAGACGGTGTTTATGTTATCTCTTAAGGACACCGTCGCGTTTGATTATACTAACTGTTATGGATATAATTATGATAAAAATATGTATATCAAATTTTTACACGTACAATTGAGTTGATTTTATTGTATTTGCTTCCAGAACCTTCCACTGCCACCTGTGTCAGACTCAATATGTTATTGACCGCAATTGATTCGATCCTTGTGTCGCGATACCATAAGAAAGTGGATCCTTTCCTGAAAAACACCGTTTTTGACCAAAATCACTGAGACAATGAACGGAAAACGAGGCCGGAGCAAAGAAGCCACGGTTCAAAGGTTGGAGTACAGCAATCGTATATTGCGTAATAATCAGCGATCCGGAAACAGGCTTAAAAAGGCATGACGTATTACGACCGCGCGCACAAAGTGATAATGAAGGACTTAGGCAAAGGTCTGTTATTGCAGACAAAACTTGACAACGACCGCAAAACTCTTTCGTTGGGTCTATATGGATCGCAATATGTGACTCCGGTCCCAAATCGAGCCGACAACTAACACAGTCTAGGTCATCATCTTTGATAACGTCATCAAGTCCCTTGCGACAGACGCAGCAATCAATTTCTAGGACGCAAACGAAATTTCCATGGGATAAAGAGATGGAAAAAGGAAATGCTGGCGGGACTGATGGTTCAGTTTCTGGGATGAATTCTTCCACCACAAAAGTAGTACCTTGAAGCACAGCGCGTCTGCGTCTTATGACCTTAATCGTCCGCCTGCAGATGATTTTCTAGGCGGTATCCTGAACGAGGCTTTGAACGACGAACTTTTGTACACTTAAATGGTCACCGCTAACTCACCTTACAAGGTTGAATCACTACAAAGCAAAAGCAGGACGTCCGTGACGTCACGTAGGAAAACGAAGACGCCACGTCATCGATCAACTCCTAGCGACTCAATAGTGAATACTCTGGCTAACGCTGCTTTTGAGTCAGACGAAGTTATATACTGACTCATTGACTCAAACTAGAATATATATTTGAAACAGGTTGCACTATTTTCGAAACGTGAATTTGCGGATTCATTTATCATGTTGACATAGCCATGTATTAGGGGATCATTCGAAGAAGTGTTGAATGCGATGATACATATTACCACGCAAAAGGTGAGCGATAAAAGAAGCTTTGCTTTCGGTGAAAATTCGCAGTCACGCTGTATGGAAAATAATAAGGAGAGTACTTGCTTTTTAAACAAATAATCGGCGTTCCTATGGGTACTCATTGTGCGCCATTTATAGCTGATCTTTTTTATATTGTTATGAAAGCGATTTTATGTAGGAATTATCTAAAACTAGACAACTTGATTTGAATCAATCGTTTAACCTTACTAGTAGGTAAATTGATGACATACTTAGTTTAGATAATCCATTCTTTGAACACTATATTTACAAAATCTACCCGGACGAATAAGTCTTCAATAGATCGTGTCAATCCAATACAGACGCTGCGTATTTAGACTTACATCTTACTATAAATACTACTAGGATTAAAACTTCTTTATACGACAAACGGGACGACTTTAACTTTGAAATTATAAACTTTCCGTTCCTAGATGGCAACATCACTAAAAGTCCATTCAATGGTATTTAAATTTCGCAGTTGGTACGTTATGCCAGAGCATGTTCATGTATTAAAGATCTTAATGATCGTAATCGTATATTAACGCAGAAATTGCTTAAACAAGGTTTTTTCGTATCATTACCTAAGAGGTAAATTCTCTAAATTTCACTCAATTATGGTGATTACATTTCAAAATATAATGTTTATTTAAAATGGCATTTAACAAATGGTATTTCCCACCCATCATTTTATGGGGATGTTTTGAAGCGTGTTCGCAAATAAAAATATCTTATAGAACATGTTTATATGAAACTTTTCAATTTAATTAACTCATTTTTATCAAAAAGACATGATGTTTACGTACTTAAAAACACGTGCTTGTTGGTTTTCGATTCACTTTATCTTTCTCCTCTTAAAATTGGGAATCATTAATGGAATTACCATTTCATACGTTTGATTCTTAAATATTTAATCACCTAAGCTGGTTTTATTGGTAATTCAATTTTACAGTGCCGCCCCTTTAATATTTTTATTGTTATTTTACAGTACTGCCCTTGGATTTTGTTCACGTCATCATGTCTTCGCTTCTCATACGATACTCTTTTACTGTTCTTGGCAACATTGATTTTTTTGACGTCATCGCTTCTATATTGCTTCATACGACACACTTTCACTGTTTTAATCTACATGCATAGGTCATTGGGTTCATAGCGTTTAATTTTTATAATTTTTATATTTTCTCTCTGACAGGCGTTTCTTGTTTGATTTAGTTTTTAGCAGTCACATAAACAACCCAACTATGTAATATGGATATTTAACACCCATTATTGCTGCTTCTTCCTGTATTTGCGCGATGATGATATGAAATATTAACTTTATGATGCTATATTCTTAAATCTTTTTATAAAAAGAAGGAATGCGGTTGACACTTGTTCGTAGTTTCATTTCATCGTTCCTCAAATAGTTGTTAGTCTGTTGCTCTGGTATCTATCCTACCATTGCGTAATTAAATGGTAATTAAATTTAATGCGTTTTAATTCCCTTTCATTATTTCTTAAATTGAGTTGCAATGCTATGAGGTTAAATTTTTACACTTCACACTTAAATGTATCATGAATATTGCTGGGCGAAGTGTGAGGTTGAGCGCTCTAAAACCGGTTAAAACCCCCAATGCTTAGCATTTACCGTTCCAAGGCGATGACCCCAGATTTATTCTTGTATGTGTTTATGTTGTTTTGCATTGTGCTGTTTTGTGCTGCTTTGTACTGTTGTGGCAATTGGTCACTTGCCTTAAATAAAGGACCAACTAATTGTTTATAATGAGAATTCAATACTGCTTTATATTGGATTACCGAACGTTACCACGTTACAGAGGCAATCACCCGTAGACGTGTTTCAAGTGGGAAAGTGTCAATCATCAAGGGAATTATACTAGCGTGATGGAGTGACCGACAAACTAGTGCTTTAAACGAGTGCACCGTTCTAGCCTGCACACGGAATCACTGGTAAATGTATTCTGAAAAGTCAAGACCGTTTGAAAGAATTGTCAGAAACAAATCTCCTAATGTGTACGCGATATCAAACCGATCCGTGCAGACCTCTAAAAATCCGGAAATATTAGGTAGGACAAAATATCCAGACAGGAATAGTCAATAAATATGTAAGGAAGTAATTTTGCAACTTCTAATGTTTATTTGAAATAAGTAAAATTCACAGGAATAGTCAATAAATATGAAAGAAGTAATGTTGCAACTTCCAATGTTTATTTGAATTACATAAAATTCACAGGAATAGTAAATTAATACGTAAGGTAGTAATTTTGCAACTTCCAATGTTTATTTTTATATTTAAATAAAATTCGCAGATAGTTAAACGATATTATAATGATTCCCTGAAAAAAATTACGCCACGAAGCACTTTGTGATGCCCAAGAAACTGCAAATGCATTATTGGCATGTCTGAAAGGCAGTTTGTTAAATTACACAAAACCCCTGATTTCTTAACAATACATGATCATGCGAGAAATCAACAAGCTTCTGTTGGAATTCTAAACATTAGTTGCATTTAATGTGATGATATGGTTTTTGTTATATATATCTGATGACATTTTCATGTTTACCTGTAATAAATATTTCATTTTTGTTTGAATTGAAAAAAGGAGACTAACTTCTTCTTATTGAAATAGAAGTACCACAAAGTAACTCATTTAAAAGCCCAACACTCAAAACCAACAAAATATGTCGTAAAATATTTTGGAAAAATTAAGTGACACATAAAAAATCAATGTTCATTATAGCAATAGCCAAAATTTCAACGCTAGATGTGGCCTGGAAAAATAGATTTAACAAGATTAAAAATGCTCTTTATTGCGGAACAATATATTATACACATGTTCATGCACCAAGTAAGTGTTTGTGTGTCGTATAAATAGATATCGAGATATGAGAGAAATTTAAAATGGAATAACGTGCTCCCCACAAATCAAAAACGAGCATTTTGTATCTCTTGAAATCTAATTTAGCATACCACATCAATCGTTGAAATATTGGCTATTGCTATAAGGAACATTTATTGTTCATGTTTTAACTTATTTTTGTTCGAAATATTGTACGAATTATTCGTTGATTTTGAGTATATATGTTACTTTTAAAGCCTGAGAGACTTGTTGTTCTTGTACCGACTATGTTCATGATTATCTGTAAATGGAACGATACTTTACACACTGTTCGTAGTCAGCAGTGGTATTTCACTTGTTTTAAATATACTATTTTGTTTGAATCAATGACTTCTTAATATTTTTTTGTGAAATGTTTACACGTCCATTTTAAGTCAAGTTCGGCAGATTTTTATATTTATAGTTTAACGGGCACAATAGCTTGACACACACGTGTATGTAGGGCACAATAGAGTATGTAGTGCACAATAGCTTGACACACGTGCATGTAGGGCACAAAAGCTTGACACACACGTGTATGTAGGGCACAATAGCTTGACACACACGTGTACGAAGGGCACAATAGCTTGACACACGTGTATGTAGGGCACAATAGCTTGACACACACGTGTATGTAGGGCACAATAGCTTGATACACGTGTATGTAGGGCACAATATCTTGACACACACGCGTATGTAGCGAACAATATCTTGACACACTTGACACACACGTGTATGTAGGGCACAATATCTTGACACACTTGACACAAACGTGTATGTAGGGCACACTAGCTTGACACACACGTGTATGTATGGCACAGTAGCTTGACACACACGTGTATGAAGGGCACAATAGCTTGACACACGTGTATGTAGGGCACAATACCTTGACACACACGTGTATGTAGGACACAAAAGCTTGACACACACGTGTATGAAGGCACAATATCTTGACACACGTGTATGTAGGGCACAATAGAGTATGTAGTGCACAATAGCTTGACACACGTGCATGTAGGGCACAATAGCTTGACACACACGTGTATATAGGGCACAATAGCTTGACACACACGTGCATATAGAGCAAAATAGCTTGACACACACGTGGATGTACGGCACAACAGCTTGACAAACACGTGTATATAGGGCACAATAGCTTGACACACACGTGTATATAGTACAAAATAGCTTGACACACACGTGTATGTAGGGCACAAAAGCTTGACACACACGTGTATGTATGGCACAATAGCTTGACACACACGAGTATTTAGGGCACAATATCTTGACACACACGTGTATATAGGGCACAATAGCTTGACACACACGTGTATATAGGGTACAATAGCTTGACACACACGTGTATGTAAGGCACAACTGCTTGACTCGCGCGTGTATGTAGGACACAATATCTTGACCCACACGTGTATGTATGGCACAATAACTTGACACACACGTGTATGTAGTTCACAATAGCTTGAC